>NW_027185903.1:9326487-9364831 GCF_028583685.1 Petaurus breviceps papuanus
CTCTCTCTCTCTCTGTCTCTCTCTCTGACTCTCTCTTTTTCTCTCTCCCTAACTGGCTCCTTATTACCTTCCCAACAAATATAAAACCCACTATTTGACATTTAAGATCTTTCATAGACTGTTCCCTTCCTATCTTTCTGCTCGTTTAACATTTACTCTCTTTTATGCTATCTACAATCTACTAACACTAAACTTCTAGATGTTCCTATCCTTTTCACTTGTTTCCATACATACCTTCCCTGGCCTTCTCCGAGGCTCAGGACAAATGCCAGTTGAGACTTTCCTCTGTTTGCTATTCAAAAACCTTCACAGCCTGGCCGCCTCCTACCTTTCCAGTCTTCTTCCACCTTACTCCCCCAGCTCATGCACTCTGAAATCCAGTGGCACTGGCCTCCTTGCCATTCTTCACATAGGATTCTTTGTCTCCAGATTCCATATTTTCACTGGCTGTCCCCCACCTGGTACATCCATTTTTCACTGGCAACTGTTGGTTATATTTCCAGAAAATGAGCACATTTCTTTTCAACCCACCATACTTGCTGATGGAGCCATTGTTGGTTTTGGAAAAGGTGACTTTGTAGGTGTGTCTATGTGTTTTGGCCTGGGATGGGGAACTCAGCCCTCCTTACAAGTGCTAACGATAACTAATGAGGTAACTGGGAAAGTCTACTCATTGTTGGTTGGGGAGGATAGACTTTAAAGCTCAAAGGAAGACCAGTCATTGAATGAAAATCTTGAAGGAATTCAGAATTTGAGAACTGAAAGAAAGAAAAGATCATTCAGAAGTTTTAGGAGTAGGGGTAGAAGTTACTGTGACATGTTGGAAGCTAAGGAGAGCCTAAGAGGCTCCTGACTGAATTTATTTAAAAAAATATTAATAAAAACTCATCTTTGTTAAGCAGATATAATTGATAGTGGAATTTCTGAAGTCCCAGAAAGACACAAATTCAAGTCCTGTTTCTTAAGGATTAATTAAACAACTCTCAGGCTATAAAACACAAATAAATTAGCAACCTGGAAGTAGAGGGAGTTTCCATGCTGGGAGTTACCCTTGCCAACACAGGTACGTGTCAGGATCAGTTGATCTTTATAATTTATTAAGGGATTTATACATATTGTGTAATTTGATCTTCATGCCAATCATTTGAGATACCCAGGTAGGGCAAGTGTCTGTCTCCATTTTGCAGATGGGGAACCCAATCCTTAGAGAGGTCAATGATACCAAAGCTCGTGTAGGAATACTAGCAAGTCTCTGAATCCATTGTTTTTAATCTACTGCATCTCTCTGAAGAAAATAAATATGAAAACAGCATTCAGAAATTATAAAAGTGAATAAGCTGGCAGCTGAGTAGATCCAAGATCTCCCTTTGAACTGCATTTATTTAAAATAACTAGGAACAAACCATTTCAGTTAAAATGAGCTGAAGATGTAATATCTTGAAGGAGGGGTTAGTGTGTTTTTAAGTTTTCTTGTCAAATCTGTCAATCCTTAAGGAAATTAATTCAGGCTATTCACCAGAAGTTCAAATATTGAAGCTGAAGCTTAAATACTTTGGCCACATAATGAGAAGATGGAACTCATTGGAAAAGACCCTGCAAATATTAGATGCAAAAGGAAAAGGGGGGGAAAGAGGATGAGATGGTTAGATAGTGTCATCGGAAACAAAGAATGTGAATTTGGAAAGACTTTGAGAGATAGTGGAGGATGGAAGGGCCTCTTGTGCTGTGGCTCATGGGGTCATGAAGAGTCAGACAAGATCAAATGACTGAATAACAAAAAGTTTTCTTGATAATTACAAGGACCAATTTGCAACAAGTACTAAGACAGCTGAGTTTTCTCTTTAATAATTGGGAAGGAAGTAGAAATTTTGCTTGGTTTAAACTAAGAGATAAGAAAGGAGGCAAAAAATGAGACTTTCAAGGGTTTTGGGGGGAGGGGATGGATTAGATGAAATTATCTTCATGCTATGAATTGGTCTGAGGTTTATTTTTCAGGTTGTTAAATAACTTCCCTTGAAAGTCAAGGTTAAAGGTACCCCCAAAATAAAAATAAACAAAAACAAAACTAAACAAACAAAAAGGTTGAGAGTACCCTTCCCTGGCATCTTCTAAACATCGGATAGTTTGAGGTACTTGGAAGAGCTCACAGGACCATAGACTTAGATCTGGAAAAGATCTCAGAGTTCACTTGGGGAAACCGAGGCTCAGAGGGGTAAAGTGATTTGCCCTTACATAGGTAGTAAAGCAAGAAAAGTTTTGAACTAGCTTCTCTGACTCCTAACCCAGGACTTTTTCCAGTGTATCACAGCTGATTCTTACCTTTCACCCACTGACAACTGTTCCATTCTAGACATAATTTGTTGAACAAGAGTCTGACCTCTTGGAGCCAAATGCTTGCTTGGAGGACATTCCAGGTAATTTAGGAGGGGAACAGTGTCTGCACCTGCTTTTCTTCATGAGTCAGAGGCTGTAATAATCTAATAACTGTGAGGGAAGTAAAATGATACTGCTAAGGTAAATATGAAAGGAAAAAAAATTTCAATAGGAGATTGTTTAACTAAGGCTATGTCTGTGTGACATTTTTTCCAAATCCACATTTTGCAAGTGAGTTTTAGGTTTCCACTTGTAACGCCTATTTAGTTTCTAGAAAAGTAGAAAGTCATAGCCTTGGACTGCTGGGAGGGAGACACAGATTATAGGCATTTCTTTTTTTTTTAAAGTTGATTTGTTTATTTACTTTTAGTTTACAACATTCACTTCCACAGTCCCTTGAGTTTCATGTTTTCTCCCCCTCCCTCTCCTTCCCCCTCCCTGTCATGGCGGAATGCGCTCAAATATAGGATCTACAAATATCTTCACATTAATCATTAGACAGGTTATAAAGAAGGATTATAACTGATGAAACGATCAGCGGGAAAGAGGAAACAAAACCAGAAACAGAAACACAGCAAGTAGTTTGTTTCAATCTGCATTCAGACTCCACGTCTCTTTCTCTGAATGTGGATATCTCTTTCGATCATGACTCTTTTGGAGATGCCTCATAACCTTACATTGCTGAGAGGAGCCCAGTCTATTGAAGTTAGTTGTCACACATATGTGGTGTCTGTGATTGTGTACAGATTTCTCCTGGTTCTGCTCTTCTTGCTCAGCATCAGTTTATATAAGTCTCTCCAGGTTATTATGAAGTCCATCTGCTCCTCATTTCTTATAGCACAATAGTATTCCTTTACATTAATATAACACAACTTGTTCAGCCATTTCCCAATTGATGGGCATCCTCTTGAGTTCCAATTCTTTGCCACCACAAAAAGAGTTGCTATAAATATTTTTGTACATACAGGTTCTCCTCCCACTTCTCTGATCTCTTTGGGATATAATCCTAGAAGTGGTATTACTGGGTCAAAGGTTATGCACTTATTTATAGACCTTCGGGCATAGTTCCAGATTGCTCTCCAGAATGGTTGAATCCGTTCACAACTCCACCAACAATGCATTAGTGTTCCAATTTTTCCATATCCTCTCCAGCATTTATAATTTTCCTGTTTTGTCATCTTAGCCAATCTGGTCAGTGAGATGTGGTACCTCAGAGTTGTTTTGATTCTCATTTTCTCTAATCAATAGTGATTTAGAACATTTTTTCATATGCTTATATATATCTTTAATTTCATCTTCTGAGAACTGCCTGTTCATATCCTTTGACCATTTATCAGTTGGGGAATGACTTGTATTCTTATAGATTTGACTCAGTTTTCTGTATATTTTAGAAATGAGGCCTTTATCAGAAACACTGGTTATAAAAATTCTTTCCCAATTTTCCACTTCCCTCTTAATCTTGGTAACATTGGCTTTACTTGTACAAAAGCTTTTCAATTTAATGTAATACAAATTATCCATTTTGCATTTTATAATGCTCTTTAACTCTTGTTTGGTCATGAAGTCTTCCCCTCTCCAGATCCGGCAGGTAGACTATCCCTTGCTCTCCCAGATTCCTTACAGTATCAGCCTTTATACCTAGATCATACACCCATTCCAACTTTATTTTGGTGTACGCTGTTAGATATTGGTCTATGCCCAATTTCTGCCATACTATGTTCCAGTTTTCCCAGCAGTTTTTGTCAAATAGTGTGTTCTTATCCCCAAAACTGCGGTCTTTGGGTTTATCAAACAGCAGATTACTGTAGTCATTGACTGCTGAGTTTTGTGTACCCAATCTATTCCATTGATCCACTACTCTATTCCTCAGCCAGTACCAAGTAGTTTTGATGACAGCTGCTTTATAATACAGATTAAAATCTGGTATGGCTAGGCCACCTTCCCTAGCATTTCTTTTCATTAATTGCCTTGATATTCTGGACTTTTTGTTCTTCCAAATGAATTTAGCTACTATTTTTTCTAGTTCTACAAAGTAATTTTTTTTTTGGTAGATTGATTGGTATGGCACTAAATATGTAATTTAATTTAGGTAAAATTGTCATTTTTATTATATTAGCTTGATCCAGCCATGAGCAATTGATGTTTTTCCAATTAGTTAGATATGACTTTATTTGTGTGAAAAGTGTTTTTATAGTTGTGTTCATATAGGTCCTGGGTTTGCTTTGGCAGGTAGGTTCCCAAATATTTTATAATGTCTATAGTAACTTTAAATAGAGTTTCTCTTTCTCTCGCTTGCTCTTGGATTTCATTAGAGATATATAGGAATGCTGAGGACTTATGTGGGTTTATTTTATACCCTGCAACTTTGTCAAATTTATTTATTATCTCAAGTAGTTTTTTACTTGATTCTCTAGGATTCTCTAAGTACATCATCATATCATCTGCAAAGAGTGATAGCTTAGTCTGTTCTTTGCCTAATTTGATTTTTTCTATTTCTTTTTCTTCTCTTATTGCTACTGATAACATTTCTAGTACCAGATTAAATAAGAGGGGTGATAGTGAACGTCCTTGTTTCACCCCTGATTTTATTGGAAATGCTTCTAACTTATCCCCATTACATATAATATTTGCTGATGGTTTTAGATAGATGCTACTCATTATTTTAAGCATTTATTCCTATATTTTCTAGTGTTTCTAATAGGAATGGGTGTTGTATTTTGTCAAAAGCCTTTTCTGTGTCTATTGAGATAATCATATGGTTTCTGCTAGTTTTGTTGTTGATGTGATCAATTAGACTTATAGTTTTACTGATATTGAACTACCCTTGCATTCCTGGAATAAATCCTACCTGATCAAAGCGTATTATTCTTATGATAAGTTGCTGTGGTCTTTTTGCTAATATTTTATTTAGAATTTTTGCATCTATATTCATAAGGGAAATTGGTCTGTAATTTTCTTTCTCTGCTTTGTCTCTTCCTGATTTAGATATCAGTATCATATTTGTGTCATAAAAAGAATTTGGTAGGACTCCTATTTATCCAATTTTCCTGAATAATTTGTAAAGTATTCGAGTCAATTGTTCTTTAAATGTTTGGTAGAATTCACTAGTCAATTCATCTTGCCCTGGATATGTTTTCCTGGGGAGTTCATTGATGGCTTGTTCAATTTCTTTTTCTGAGATGGGGTTATTTAAGTAGTTTACTCCCTCTTTGGTTAATCTGGGCAATTTATATTTTTGTAGATATTTATCCATTTCACTAAGATTGTCAAATTTATGTGCACATGATTGGGCAAAATAATTCTTAATTATTGTTTTAATTTCCTCTTCATTGGAGGTAGATTCACCCTTTTCATTTTTGATACTCATCGTTTGGTTTTCTTCTTTCTTTTTTTTTTTATCATATTGACTAAAGGTCTATCCATTTTATTGGCTTTTTCAAAATACCAGCTCTAAGTTTTATTTATTAATTCAATAGTTTCCTTAAATTCAATTTTATTAATCTTTCCTTTGGTTTTCATTATTTCTAATTTAGTATTTAATTGGGGATTTTCAATTTGTGCTTTTTCAGTTGCATGCCCAATTTATTGACCTCCATTTTCTCAATTTTATTTATGTATGCATTCAGGGATATACAACTTCCCCTAAGAATTGCTTTTGCTGTATCCCACAAGTTTTGGTATGTTGTCTCATTATTGTCATTCTCTTCAATGAAGTTACTTATTGTTTCTATAATTTCTTGTTTGTCCCACTCATTCTTTAGGATTAAGTTATTTAATTTCCAATTAGTTTTTAATCTATTCTTCCATGGCCCTTTATTACATATAATTTTTGTTGCATCATGATCTGAGAAGGATGCATTTAATATTTCTGCCTTTCTGCACTGAATTGTGAGGTTTTTATGCCCTAGTACATGGTCAATTTTTGTGTATGTGCCATGTGCCACTGAGAAGAAGATATATTCCTTTTTATCCCCATTCAATTTTCTCCAGAGGTCTGCCATATCTATCTTCTCTAAGATTCTATTTACATCTTTAACTTCTTTCTTGTTTATTTTAAGGTTAGATTTATCAAGTTCAGAGAGGGGAAGATTGAAGTCCCCCACTAGTATAGTTTTGCTATCTATTTCTTCCTCTAACATCCTTAACTTCTCCTTTAGGAATTTGGATGCTGTACTGCTTGGTGCATTAGTGTTTAGTAATGATATTGCTTCATTTTTGATGATGCCTTTTAGCAGGATATAGTTTCCTTCCTTATCTCTTTTAATTAGATCAATTTTTGCTTTTGCTTTGTCTGAGATAAGAATTGCTACCCCTGCTTTTTTTACTTTAGCTGGGGCATAATATATTTTACTCCAGCCTTTTACCTTTACCCTGTGTGTATCCCCTTGTTTCAAATGTGTTTCTTGTAAACAGCATATTGTAGGATTATGGTTTTTAATACATTCTGCTATCCTCCTTTGTTTTATGGGAGAGTTCATCCCATTCACATTCACAGTTATGATTACTATCTGTCTCTTTCCCTTCATCCTATTCCCTCCCCTGTTTATGCTTTTATTTTTCCCCTTCTCCCTTCCCCTCCTTAATAGCTTTTCTTTTGACTGCCACCTCCTTCAGTATTCCCTCCTTATCAGCCCTCCTCCTTTTTCCTCCCCCTTACTACTTCTTCCCTCCCTTCTAACCCCCCCCCATTTTCCTAGCCCTTCCCCCCTCCTACTGCCTGTAGGGTATGATAGATTTTTATACTTAATGCAGTATGTTATTTCTTCCTCAAACCAAGATTGACGAGAATAGATCTCATGCAATGCTCCTCTCCCTCCCCTCTTTCCCTCTGTTGTGATAGGTTTTATGTCTCTTCTCAATAGAGTCCTATACTTAACTGATTATGTTATTCCCTCCTTACACCAGAACCAATGAGAGAGAAGCTCATATAATGTTCATCTCCCTCCCTTCTTTCCCTCTACTATAATGTTTTTATGGCTAATTGTGTGGCATAATTTGCCCTTGTCTGTTCATTCTTTCCTCTTCTTCCATTGCAGTCCCTTTGCAGACCTTAATAAGGGTCTTTTTTTTTACCATTATTTTGTGTAATTTATACCCATACCCTGTATTTATCTATATCCCTTTTAGATGTTGCCATAAGTATAAAATTCTCAATATTAACAGGTATCAGCTTCCCATATAGGGATGTAAACAATTTGCTCTTATTAAATAACAAGTTGTGTGTGTGTGTGTGTGTGTTTTTCCCTATTTACTTTTCTATGTCTCTCTTGCATCTTGTAATTGGAGGTTGAATTTTCCATTAAGCTCTGGCTTTTTCATCAGGAAGGTCTGGAAGTCTGTCATATCATTGAATGACCATCCCCTTGCCTGGAAGATTATGCTCCCAACAAAGAGATTAGCATCATGCTAAGAACTCCCAACAAAGAGATTAGCACAAAGAGAGGAGAACTGGGAGGAAGTATAGTTGTGGTGCTGGTACTTTGTTTTGATGTTACTTTGTCAGATTTGTCTGTTGATAGAGGATGTTGCTGTTGTTATAGAAGCTCTGGGACCTTACTGCTGATTCAGAAACCCTAAAAGAGAATTTTCTTGTTGTATGTTTACAGAAATCCTGGAGGAGGGTCTTACTGATGGTTTCAGAGGTCGTGGGACTATACTGATGATTTGTGTTGATTTCTCAGACCTTGTTGGTGGATTTGTGTTGATTTCACAGGCAGATAGTGAATTGATGAGGATGCCAGCAATGTGTATAAATGTTATTGTGGTTTTGTTAAGCTTTGTATTTCCAGAAACTGAAATTGTGAAGGACTTGAGGTGGACTAGACAATGTGAGCTTCAATATGGAACAGGAACTGCACAAGGAGCTGGACAAGGAACTGAGAACTGTCTGCCTTTGAATTCAGGTGACAGTTGGATATATTTGGGCAGGAGCTGAGACCATGGAAGAGGAAATGTGGAAGCCGAAAGCCTGCCTCAAGTCAAGATGAAAAGTCCTCTCCTTGGGTATTTAATGCAAACTGAGAAGATCATGATTTACTGTGGCCTAGGAGTGGAGAACTTTGACCTTTACATTTAGATGATTGAGTTAAAGACTTCTTCAAATTAAGAAGAAAGAAGACTTTTGATTGAAGAGATTAAGACAATGTGACCTAGGGGTAGAGAACCTTGACCTTTGTACTTTGTGTCCATTAAGGAGACAAGCCTCCTTAAGGATGATTGAAATAAGGACTTACTAAATGATTGTACTTTGTTTAAAACTAGGTGACCACTTTGGTGAAAACTATGTGGCCATTTTAGTGGTAACTTGTTATGCTATAACATTGTGAAGGCTGTATTTTGATTTCTGTAAATGTTTTGTCTTTGTTACTGAATGAATAAGAGAGTTCACTATACTGTGTAATCAGAACCTTGAAGCTGTGAACAGCGGGAGTCCTCTGGAAAGCTCCTCATGCTTGGCTTTACAGCTGGTTCTAAAGGAGGATATTTTAGCTCTTATATATAATATTTCTATCATATATCTTACTCTCATGTTTAAAAACAACAGTATTTCTGGTCTCCTTTGACTTCTAGGTATTTTTCTGCTCTCCTGATGCTCTGCTGAATTCTCCTATCTTCTGTCATCATGAGTTTTTTTTTCCCTTGCTTTTGTTTCTACAGAACATCTTCATATTTTGGTTGGATGACTTATCTAATTGGCCAAAGTTGTTCTTTTGAGAATCACAGAGGAAATGCTTTACCTTTACAGAAAGGAAATTTGGAAATATGCCCAACAATATCAGCCTCTCAGATCCGTAAACTGGAAAATGGAATGATCTCTTACATTGGAACAATTTTTTACATTTTAGACTCAAGAAAGAACATTAAAAGAGGATAAATTTCCTGCATTATGAAGTGACAATGACAGCAGATTGTACAATAAAAAGCTTAAGGAAAACACATTTCTCTTCTCAGTATATAAAAAGGTTCTAAGTGACTTGGCAGGGAGGAGCTTTGTATTTTTTTTTAAGGGGAAAAATCTTTTCAACATATGGCCATTTGTTTATATAAAATCCTTATGGAGAAGATTTAATGAAGTTAACAGTTGTCTGCAACTCAGCTCTTTTGATATTTCTGAAAGGGTTAATGTTTAAGCCTACCAGGCAGCTCAGTGCTACAGCAGAACTAGAGGGGATCCAGTCTGAGCACTAGGCAATTGCTATCAGTTCACCACAGAGAGGTCTTAAAGTTGAATTTCAATTTCAGTAGATACTTCAGATTTACCTGAGCAATATCATAGAACATGTATTCATTATATAGTAGGCAGGTGTCACTGCACCAGAAGGAACTCCAGTTCCCAAGGGAATTCCCACACCATCAAGAGTGACACTGGCTGTCAGATCAGGTGCAGTTTTGCCAAAGCCTTTGACACTGTGCTTGCCCTTGGGTAACTTGCTGGTGTGGGATGTGTGCTTTAGTTCACACATATTTCCAAGGGCAACTTCTCCCAGGAGGATTAATCCAATTGGGCCCCCCTGAGATGTGGGGCAAAGGGAAACCATGTCAGCAAAATAGATCCTTTACCAGACACATAGCCGGTCATAGGGGCTTCAGGTGGGGTGATTTGAAGACCCTGAGAAAGTATTCCAGCAAAGTTGGTAACCCTGGACTCATGCTCAGCAGCCACCGGTTATGAAGCTGCTTAAAGAGCTTGTAGCATTGGCTTTCCCCTTCATGCTCCATCTTGAATATATCGATAATTTCCAAGTCGTAGGCATTGTGAGTAGTAGCATGTGTGTTCTTAACATACTGCCCGATGATGTCAGCTTCTTCTGAATTCTGGTCAACCACTTTAATATCAGTTTTAAGCTTCTCATAATTGACATCAATGGGATCCTTGCTGTCATCTTCAGACCCACCACGGAGTAGATTATATGCCACCTCAATGGCCAGTAGGTTGTCTAGCATCTCTACTTTGGCCTGCACACAATCAATGTTGTTCAGAAGTGGGGGCTTCTTCATTTCAAAGTCATGGGGGATCAGGATATAGAAGCGATTGGAGAGGTCCAGAATCTGAAAGCCACTGCCACCCTGGGACACCACCTGCTGGACCTCGCTGAGGACTGAATATGCATTCTGGATCTGCCTCTTGCTCAGCTTTCCCAGTGGCATCTTCTGAAGGTCAATCTCGGATCCCACCATGGCCTTTTTCATGCTCTCCACATCAAAGATCATCTTGATGAGCTTATGAACTGGTTTGGGGAGTTTTGACTTGGTGCCACCCCTGACAGTCAGCTTCCTCACAGCCTCTTCATCCTGTCCATGGTCAGTCTCCAGGGGGCAGAACTTCTTGGGATACTTAGTGAAGTTGCTGGAATGCCAAGAGTTGCCTGTTTTCTTCTCATATAATTTCGAAGAATGATCAATGGCATCTTCCCTGGATGACATTTGCTCTAGTTTATTGCTGCCAATCACAGTGCCCACTCAGCCCCAAGATCTAAATGTCCAGTACCTGATTTCTCTGTCATCCTCCAGGAGCTGCAGTTTATAATGTGAGTCGGTGCCTTTAACAATGTCCACAAGGCCAAGGGTGCCACTGAAGATTTTTCCATTTTTTTAAAGTACATGAGCTGAGTCTTTGAGTCTGGAATCAGGATTCACAGCTGCTCCACCTTTCAGTGTTAATTTCATTTTCTTTTCCGTTTTTTTGGTCCCTTCCTCTTCCTTGACTTGACCCTTGCTCTTCTTGGAAGAAGGGACACCTGACTTCCCTCTTACTTCACTTCAGTGCCCCAGGAGGACAAGGTATGCAGAGAGAGCAGCTCCTGGAGGCTCTTGCCGGAAGCAGAGACGTCTTGGAGGAAATCCTCTGATACTACTTGTACATTGGCTTCTTTGACCTCTTCCATCTTCTTATTCATCTTCTCAACCTCCTTTTTTGTACTAATACAGAGGGAAGCTTTGTTAGCTGTCCCTGTCAGCTTCCCCCCAAGTTCTTCTACTGTGCCTTTCATTCCATCCTTGTTTCTGGAGAGCTTCTGCAGAGTCAGAATCTTCATGCTGGACAATGGCTTGCCTGGTGGGGCTGAGGAGTTCACAGTGGGAGGGGATGCCACTGATGAGGGCAATGGTTTTGAAGCTGGGGCATTAGCTTCTGGAGGGAATACTCGGTCCTGCTTTTTGCACTTAAATTTTTTGAGGTAAGGGAGTCTATGTCTTGGCAACATACTTGGTCCTGGCAGTGATAACTCCAGTTCAGTAGTATGCATCACTCTTGAAGACAAACTGTCCCTTGCATTCCTCACATGGAAGAAGAGCTGCAAAAGCCATCCCATTGGCTACTCTGTCCAATATCGCAGAGTCCCCAGAAGGCATTTTCTGCTTGTTGGCTATCAACAGCTCTTTTAGGTCACTTGTAGAGCAGACTTTCTTCAGTTCATCTTTGATGCTCCAGATAAGCTCTGTCCATGTCTTGAAGAGCTTCTCTTGCTTCGTCTCTTTGTCCTCTTCCTTCTTGGCCTCCTTCTTGGCTACATCATCTCCATCTACCTCATCTCCTTTCCTCTTCAGGTTTGACTGCTGGGAGCTGTTTCTTGAGGGTCTCCTTGTCCTCTGGCTGCAGGATATTGAATCCTTTAAACTGGCTAGCATTGTACTGAGGCAGGAATCCTAGCTCATCATGGCATTCGACGAAGCTGTCTGGGTGGCACCACCAGTCAATCATCCCCAGCTGTGGTTTCTCTGGATCAATCATTTTCTTGGACAACCATACCTGACCCTTTTCTATTTTCTGCTGACACCTTTTGCAAGATTTCTATTGGATTTGACATACTCGACCGCAAAGTTGATTAGGGTTTTCTCTTCCTTGCCACCTCCATCTTGACTTCCACTTTTGCCTCCTGTCAGCCCTCCAGCTTCAATGGTTTTCTTAATTTTCTGCTGGTCATCCCATCACAGCTCCAAGAACCCATGTACTTCAAGTTCAGCCTGAGAGATGACAAGTCCACACTTTCAGAAGTAAGCATAGTGATGCCAGTTTGGGACCTTCTCATCAAACATGGGTGACCATGATGGCCAAGCGGAGCGAGTCCTTGGCAATGCTCTTGCTGCATTTCTTGCAGGAGGAATGTCCACTCTTCACATACTCGGCCCAGTAGGGCTTGTCCACCAGCTCTGCCATCCTCCCACCTACTTCTTTCTGTTCTTGGGACGTGTGGAACTGCGGTGCGCCACTGACCTGAGCCAAGCCTTTGTATTATGTAATGAAATCTGGATACACTAGTATTTGTCCTTGATCACTATGTCCTGATTTTGGAATTCTTTGGTTGGCACTTAGCTCATTTGATGCTACAAAAGCCTATGTTTCCATTCTAAATATCTTTATTATTATTAATGACTAGCATTTATATTTTGCTTTAAGGTTTGCAAACCACTTCATATGTGATTTCATTTGATCCTCACAACAACTCCATGTGGTTAGCTGCTATTATCCCTATTTTGCAGATGAGAAAAATAAAGTCAAGAAAAATGACTGGCCTAGGAATACACAGCTAGTGAGTGTCTGAGGCAGTATTCACAAGTGCCTAGTTCTGTCTATTGTGTCTTTTAGTTAGTTAACAAACATTTATTAAGTGCCTACTATGTGTCAGGCTTTGTACTAAGTACTGGATATGCAAAAAGAGGCAAAAGGACTCTGTAAAGTTTGTAATGGATTCCTTAACTAGGAAAAGATGCAGTAATCACAAAGAGTATGACTTTATAAAGAATAAGTTATAAGTTATGCCAATCTAATCTCATTACCTTTTTTTGACAGAGTCACTAGCCTGGCAGATGAGGGGAATGCAATGCACAGTTTGCCTAAATTTTAGAAATGCCATTGGCAAAGTTTCTCATGATATTCTTGTACAAGCAATGAAGAGATCAGCAGTTGTAGGGATTCTGAACTGGCTGGATGGCAGGCCTCTAGGAACTGTGGCAAATGCCAGATGAAGTGTACTTTTGCACTGACCTAGTCATAACTCTTACTCAAAAACCTCCAATGATTCTCAGTTGCCTACTGATAATGTTCTAACTCTCTAGCCTACTCCCACTCTGCCCTTCTAACCTCATCTAGTTCTCCCTTCCACACACTCTTAAATGAGGGGTTCTTAACGTTTGTGTGTCATTGTTGTTGTTCTTCCTCGTGCTTGAAGAACAATGACGTCACAAGGGTGATGTCTTGACTTGTAACTGAATTAGATTTAAGTGAGGCAGAGTGGTGCAGAGTCATTAGCCCCACTCTCTCCTCCAGAGTCATCAGAGTCTAATGACAAGACATGGGGCAGGATGGCCGGCCAGCAATTGCACCTGCTTTGGAAGATGCCTGCTTCTGCAAGCCCCTCTTCCCTTACTTCCATTTTCATCTTTTGTGTCATATACAGACACAGACACAGACACACACACACACACACACAGACACACCAGAATATTAGGGCTGGACAAAGATAAATGGATAGATATATAACAAATATATAGAGATAATACAAATATAAACTGTGATATAATATACACACATGCATATATGTATACTCTTAAATCCAAAGTTTTTAACCTTTTCTGGTATGTAAAAACACACATACAAAAGTTACATATGTGTATATATACACATGCATACACACATAAATATATACCTGTAACCTGATGTCTGATATATATATATCATATAAAATAGTAAATATAAATTATAATACATTTATAATAAATTTTATGTATATTATAAAATACATGATATATTAAATATTCTGTCTACATACCTATAAAACCAAGTTTGTAGACATAGGGTTAAGAACCCCTGCTTCATATCCTAGCTGGGCTAATTATTATTTCCTCATACCAACCTGTGTTTTCCCTTACCCCTATGCTATTGCTCATGCTGTTTTCCACACCCAGAATGTCCTCCCTTCCCTTCTCTGCCTGTTGAATTCCCTGATCCAGGTGCTTTTCTAAGACCAACCAAAATTTCAGTTGTTCCATACATCATCTCCTGACTCCTCAGGAGATTCCCCCTAAGACCCCACATAGAGCTTTTGTTATACATTTACCTTGTTATTACTTTGTAGTATAGCTATTTTTCTGTGTCCATTCCTCCAAGAATTTGAATTCCACTAAGGCAGAGACAGTATCAAAACTTTGTATCACACCTTAAGCCCTTCAACTGTCCAAAATGATGTTCTTTTATCTGAAGATTCCAAAAGGTCTCTCTTTTCTTCTCAAGTACCTCCTGACTGGACAGCTCCCAGGAGACCTCATCACACCCCTGAGGTCTATCCCCATGGTCTTCCTCATCTATGGGTAAAATGAGGTGCTTGGATCAAATGATCTCTTAGGTTTTATCTAGCTCTAATATTCCAATTCTCACATTCTGGGCTGTAATTAGATAGATCTCAATAAGCAAGGTTATGATTTAAGGTGCACTCAAACACATCCAGGTCAGCTGGGGGATGATGCAACTACACCAGCCCAACACACTAAAGTTTCAATTAGGGAAGTGTCTCACAGCCTTGTGCCCCTAAAGCAGTGACTATTTTAATTAAGTATAAATTAGGTAACTGTGTTTCAGCTCTTGAACACAGCCAGAGTAGGGACTACTTAACATCTCACTTTCCTTAACTATAAAATGATGGGGTTTGACTAGATGCCCTTAGCAACTCTAACTCTGATCCTACAGCCTTAGGTCTCATTGACACCCTGCTGCCTAAGTGACTGTGGCATTCTGGAGTTAGAAGGTTAAATTTTGTAAACAGGTTGCTTATGAAATTGTTTTTCTTTCTAGAAGATATGCAGAATCTGTTATTGTTGCTGTTGTTGTTGTTGTTCAGTCATTTCCAGGCATATCTGAATATTTGTGACACTTCTGGGGTTTTCTTGGCAAAGATACTGGAGTGATTTGCCATTTCCTTTTTCAGCTCATCTTATAAATGAAGAAACTGAGGCAAAAAGAATTGTACTTCGTCTTGGACACCTGGATCAGGAAATTCAACAAACAAAGAAGGGAAGAGAGAGCATTCTGGGTGTGGAAATAGCACGAGCAATAGTGTAGGGGTGAGGGAAAACACAAGGTTGGTATAAGGTAATAATTATTAGCCCAGCTGGGATAGCTAGGTGGCACAGTGAATAGAGCAGCCCTGGAGTCAGGAGGACCTGAGTTCAAATCCGACCTCAGACACTTAACACTTACTAGCCATGTGACCTTGGGCAAGTCACTTAACCCCAATTGCCCTGCCTTCCCCCCTCCAAAAATCCAAAATAATAATGATGATGATGATGATGAGCCCAGCTAGGATATGAAGCAGGGTCTCAACCTTTTGTCTACAAACTTGGTTTTATCTAATAAGTGTCTGAGGCCAATTTGAACTCAGGTCCCCCTAACTCCATGGGTTCTATCCACTGTGCCAGGATCTGTAAGGAGCTACAAGAAAATTATGCACTTTGAAAAAAGGGAATGCACTTATGTCCACCTTGGAGTTGCTCCAAGTCCTGCATTTTCACCCTGCTTTAAAAACAAGTGAAAAACCACAATAATTTTGAACACTTTGGCCTTTATTGATCCTTTTCTTAAAATTTTGTGGGTTTTTTTTTAAATTATCATTTACCAGTAACTATCACTATATCTCTTAGGGGGAAAAAAGGAAAATGGTTGAAACTGACCAACTGGTACAATGAATCCATATGACTACCTTACATAACACTCCACATCTATTGTTCATCACCTTTCTACCAAGAGGAAGAAATTGTGTTGTATGATTAGGGGTTTGGAGCCAAGATAGGTCATTGTATTTAATCTGGAGTTTGATTTTTGTTTTGTGTTGTTTACATTTATGCAATTATGGTCATTATGCACAGCATTTACTTTGCATCAAACCTTAAAGAGCTTCTTCCCATATTTCTCTGAATCCCTCCTGTTTGCTATTTCTTGTGACACAATGATATTCCATTATAATTCCCCAATCGATGAACACCCTTTTGTTTCCACTTTTTTTTACTACTACAAAAAGGGCGACTTTGAATATTTTGGTTTAGATAAGACCTTTCTTTCTGTCTTTGCCTCTATAGGGTATGTGCCCAGTAATGGGATCTCTAGGACAAAAAGCATGGACAGTTTAGTGAGTTTTCTTGATTCATTCCCCATTGTTTCCCAGAATTGTTGTACACAACACCAGTGATATATTAGTGTATCTGTCTTACCACAGTACACCTAATAGGGACTATTTCTACTTGTCATGTTGTATTGCTTTAAAAAAAAGGTTTCATGACTGGTTTTTGCTCTTAATACTGTTCTACTGTGTTATTTGTTTAATGTCTGTAAACGTGTGTGTGTATGTGAAATCCTCTCTCCCTGGCTGCCTTCTGGCAAAGGTTCAGGGTTCACATACTACACAAAAGCTGCTTCCTGCCTCAACTTTGCCTTGACTCCTTCCTGACTTGTCAGGCACAACTTTTTGAAGGCCACTAGTAGTATGGAAAATTCTAAAGCATCTTCTCACTATTTTCCACTTCTATCAGGAAAATATTTCCACACTTCATAAAGGGATTATGGGGTAACCCACTGACACCTCCTCTGTTACCTGTCCCCTTCTATTTCATCATTGGTTGGGGATGGTGAAGCAGGACCAAAATCAGTTAATCAGGGACTAACTCCTCCCACTCCCTAAAAACTTTATTTTTTAAACTTTTTGAATTTTAAAAGAAAATAGTCTTAATGTAATGGAAAATGTTCTAATTCTACAGTCAGGAGATCTGGGTCAAAATCTTGCTAAAACTTTGTGACCGTGGGCAAGTCATTTGTTTTCAGTTTTATAAGCTTATAAGATAGGCATAAGCCTAATTGTACCACTGACCTATCAGGTTTGTTGAGAGGAAAGTGCTTTGCAAACCTTAAGGATCTATATAAATGTGAATTATTATTGTAAGCTTTTTCCACAAGCCTATTCCACTTGAATTTCCAACTCCTACAATCCATATTACTCTCATCTACACAGAATAGGTTTGTTCTATTGCTAGCTCAGCATGCCCTTTACTTACAGGAGTTAGTTTTGAATGACTATTTGCAATCTGGTCTTAGATTACAATCTTCTTAAGGTCAAGGTCCACTTTTTGTTGTTGTTGTTCAAGTCTGAACGAAGCTGAAATACAGCCACTGCTGCTGTTCTTTCTGCTTTCAATAATCACTTTCCCATGGTCCAATTTCTGCGATTTAAAGAACCTAGTGTAATGGGAATGCAAATTTGGAAGATCTTCCCTGTCCCTAGGCTAAAGTGCACCTGAAGCCTGGGGTGGGAGGCTTGTTTTTCAGTAGATACTTTTTGATTGGCCAGTGGATCCAAAAGGTTGTTACATTCTCTGAGCCAGGAGAAGGCTATATAAGCCCTGATGTGTAGCTTTGTTTTGGGGGCTCACTTTGAGAAGTGTTCTGTGATTTGATCTGTATTCTGGGAAGCCGTTGTCCAGGGCCCCCCGGCTTTGAAAAACCCAGATGTTGTTTGGTATGGATGTAATGGTTGCACAGTTTGGAAAGCTGTGTACTTGATCTGTTTCTGTCTTGATAATTCTGCCTGTATACTTTGAAGTTCGGGGTGCTGACCTTTTCCCCTGAACAAGGTAAACGATATATGTCTGATTGATTAAAGTAAGCTTGTTAACCCATTTTGAGTTGCTTTCCTTTAACAAAGCAGATCTAAGAACCTGTATGGGCAGCCACTCTGAGGATGCTTGGGGTGCTTGCTGCTACACCTAGGTGGTATGGCATTTTATTCTATTTAAAAATAAACATATTTTAAAAAGTGAGTTACTCTTCTCCTACCCCAGAGTCTCAGTTTCCTCATGTATAAAATGGGAGAGTCAGATTAGAAGGCTGCTTTAGATTCTATGAGTCTATATTCTCAGATTTAGTAATAAAAGGATACCTTATTTAGCTACCATTCCTGTTACTAGAAAAAAAAAAAGCATTAAAGTAGAAAGCTGCCCCTAATGAGGATGGACTTCAAATGACTTCAAATGTGGGATTTATAGTAAAAATAGTGGTCAGTTCTGCTTGTATTTCAGAACATTTAGGGATTTTTTTCAAATGTTTTCACGTAAATTACTTTTGTAACCTAGTGGAGTTTTTACAAATTGAATATTTACTTCCAAATATATACAGTAATCACAAATACACAAACATAATCTCCCCTCCACCACCACCTCCAGCACATGGGAGGTATAAAGCCTTCACAGATTGTAGCACCTCAGGTTCTGGGTAGGAGAAGGGAATTAGATCCATAGGTTAGCTTGGGTCCCATAGAGCACAATCTCTGTTCTGAATCCAAAATTCCACTAGGACTCAAGTTCCAGGCACTCTGATTCCTCAGGGCTTCCATGTCTGGCCCTGCCTGCATTCTTGGCACCAAGCTCATGAAGTCTCAAACTCCCAGCTCTTTAGGATTGCCCCCCACACTTGAAACTAAGGACGGTCTACACAGAACAGAAACAAACACTCCCAGACATATCTTGGATCTGGGGTAAAAGAGAGGTAAGCAGAGGAAGGCAAGTTCTTCCTCTTTCACTTGTTCAGTTCTTGGCATCCACCTGGACACAGCCAATAGGAGTAGCTGAAAAGGCACAGCCAAAAAGCTGTCAGAAAGACACAGGCAGACAATCAAAGATGTCTTTAAAAATCACCCAGATGGTGAGAGACACTGGGGGCTCCATGTTAACCAAGCTGGGCATGCTCAAAAGGCCAGTTGGGGTAGTACTGTATTTGCTTATCCACACTGACAAACCTTTTAGCATTTAGCAAACATCCATAGAGGGCTAATAATGGAAATAAAAACAATGCAAAAATTCAGAATTCAGTTACTAATCTTGGTTCTAAAGTACTAATTATACAATCACAGCTGAGTCCTCTTGCTAGAGAAGTGGTGAATTATGGGTGTAGAGTATTACATATTCAGATTCATATTGGATTCTTTAAAAAATCATTTGATAAACTTTATTTTTTTGTTTTATCATCAGCAATGGCAACTGCAGCAAATGACACAATAATTTTTGTAATTTTACTATAATTAATTATCCTATTATCTACAAATATATTTTATATTTGCAAATAATTTTAAGCATATGTTATAATTTTACTTTGAAATAAAACTTTCATTCTATTATCTCATTTTATCTTCCTTAGGGAATAAAAAAAATAGATATCCTTAAATTCTAGTCATTTTAGTGTTAAAAATCACAAATATTAAAATACAAAATCAAAAATGATTATACAAATGTTTGTTTTTAAAATGTATAAATTTACTTTAATAAAGTCCTTAAAAAGTTACACTATATATTTTCATGTTCTCTTCTGAACTTTCTCTCCTTTTCCACAAATTTCTCCAGTTTTTTTGTTGTTAATGTTATTAACATAAATGCATAGTGTTCTTTTTATTCTACTTTCTTCACTCCATATATGTATGTTTCTATATTTCTTTGTCTTCTGCCTTATGTTGTATTTTTATGATTCAGTGATGTTCTATTGAATGGGTGTGCCACAATTTGTTCAGCTATTCCTTAATTGCATCAATCCACAGACTTTTCCCAATTTTTTTTCTATTATAAATAAAGTTTCTAGAAGACCTTTGTACAATTTTTTCCTGTCAATAACATTCACTGGGAACTCTGGGTCAAAAAGTAGGAAGAGTTTTGTAGCTCTTATTAGATAATGTCATATTGTTTTCCAAAACGATTGCAACAATCCAGAGTTTTGCCAACAAAGCACTAATGTTCCTGTTTTTCCATAGTCCTGTTCCAAATAATTTTATGGTAAACAGGCCTAGCAACTATCATAAATTGATTTTTTTAATTTGTTACATTAAAAGCTAGAAATTACATGAACTAACTTATCGTTTGGGTCTTACTATAGTGATCCAAGCAAAAGAGAGCAGGGACCTGAACTATGGTTGGCACTAGTTTGTCACAATAAGAAATGTTCACAAATTATCCAATACCAACTCCTCTTAACTTCATGGGACTTCATTGAAAATTAGGATGAAATGTGTTATCTATTACAAGAGGTATGATACGCTGTCACCAGGCAGTGGGTGTTATTGTTGTTCAGGCATTTCAGTTGTGTCTGACTTTTTGTGACTCTATTTGGGGTTATCTAGGCAAAGATACTGAAGTGGTTTGCCATTTTCTTCTGAGGAACTAAGGCAAACAGGGTTAAGTGACTTGCCCAGGATCACACAGCTAGTAAGTGTCTGAGGCTGGATTTAAACTCATGAAGATAAATCTTCCTGATCCCAAGCCCAGTGTTCTATCCACTGTGCTACCTAGCTGCTGTGGCTACCTTGCAAAAAGAACTGGACCCAAGAAACCTGGGTTCAAGTCAAACATCTACCCTAACTACCCGTGCACGTCCTTAGACAAATGACTTCTCTTTGAGTTAGGTTTTCCCATGGGTGAAATGAGGGGCTTGGAATATATGACTTAAAGTCCCTTAGAGTATGAAAATTATGTGATTGTGATTCTAAGATAAAATTACGGGACAGCTAAGGGAGATTATGGAACCTTTATGCCTTTAAGATTCTTAGAATGGAATCACAGCATAGGACCAGCATAAACTTTGGAAATGTTTAACATATACACAAATGAAAGGCCAGGAATGCAGTTAGGCAGAGGAAAGACCAGGCTGAGTTTTTTCCAGGGTCTTTCTCCCCTTCCTAACATTCAGTTGCATGGAAGAATAAAAGAGTTTTGCAACTGAGAAAATGGAGCTGACTTCTGAGGTCCTTTCAAGCTCACATATATGCTAATTCCAAATTTTAATAGTTCTTGGAAGTTTGCTGAAAGAGTAACCTCTAAATCAAGAGTTCTTAAACTTTTTTGTGTCATGGACTTTTTGGGCAGTCTTTTAAAGCATATGAATCTCTTTTCAGAATTATGCTTTGAAGAGCATAAAGCAAAATACATAGAACTACAAAGGAAGCCAATTACACTAAAATCAAGAAAAGATTGCAAAAGAAACAATTAAGATGTTCTCATCCAATTTCATGGATGCTTTGAAATCTAGCCATGCTTCTCTACCAGTAGACTCTAGGTTAAAACTCCATGGACTCTAGGTTAAAACTTCTTACTCTAAATGGGTATCATCTGAGAAGATTTTAGCTGTAGAAATGAAGCATTTGGTTGAGTTGGGCAATTTGGTGCACACTCCATGATATGGTCCCTATTGCATAAGTAAAAGTTTGAAGAAGATTCAGTAGTTTCTCAGTAGGGAAACACATGATTTTTTAAAATGGGGTGATATGATGAAGAACAGATTGAAGCAGGGAGTAAACAGATATGGAAAGACTTCTAAGAAAACTATTGCAATGGTCCAAGTGGGTGCTGAAAGTCTGTACTCTGGGGGTGTGATTGGTAACAAAAAGGATGGGATGACTACAAGAGATGTTGGGAAGACAGAAATGATGGGATTTGGGTAATTGATTCCATTTCAGAAGAGAGGAAGAAGGGAAACTCAAAGTTAAAACCCCAAGGCTATAAACATGAAAGAATGGTGGAAAGCTCATGTCACAGACAGAAAAAAGGTAAGATGTATAGGTTTAGAATAAAAGAAAATAAGCTCTTTTGTACATGTTTAGTTTTGTTTAATGTTTAACTTAATAATTTAATACTGTTTAATTTTGAGGTGCAAATGGGTCTTTTATGTACAGCAAAGATATCTTTGGGAGTTTGAAATGGCAGAATCATAGAATCTTAGAGCTAGTAAGTATACATAGAATACAGTAGCTCTGTATTCTGCTAGTTCAACCTATAAATGCACAGGATTCCCTAGGGCAAGTGTTGATCTAGGCTTTACTCAAAGATCTCCAGGGATCAGAAATCCACTGCCTCCTAATGTAGCTCATTACACTGACAAAGAGCTCTAATTATTTTTCCTTGTATTGAACTAAACTCTTCTCTGCACCTTTAGGCCATTGTTCCTAGGTTATAAATGATCTCTTAATTTCTAATTCTGATCTATCTTCTCAGTCCTCATCCTTCCTGACCACCCTCTCCTCCAGGGATATTCTCTCCTCTCTGAACTTTCACAACACTACCTGGTTCTCCTCCTGCCTTTATGATCACTCCTTAGTCTCCTTTGCTGGCTCATGATCCAGATCATGCCCTTTAATTATGGGAGTTCCCCAAGACTCTGTCCTAGACTCTTTAATCTTCTTTCTCTACAATCTCTCCTTGGTGATCTCAACAGCTCCCATAGATTTCATTTATCATTTCTATTCTGATGATTCCCAGATCTATATAAAGAGTTTGGGTCTCTCCACTTGAACTTGAACCCTGTAACACTAATTGCTGATTAGACATTTCATACTAGATTTCTGGAGACATCTCAAACTCAGCATACCCCAAACTCCTTCAGTCTTACTGATGTTGGTGTCAGGGGTATACTGAAGCCAGCTCAAATCTGTAATTGATTGCTAAATTTTCAGTATAAGCATTTATACCTCAGAAACTGGCAAACACTATAAATCAGGGCTTGATTTATTGTTTTGTTGATTACCTTTTAAAAGAAGTTTAACTGAGGAGATTAAAAAAATATTAGAGAAACCTAAGCATGATTATAAGCAGAAAGAGATAAAGAAAGGGAGAGTTTAAATGCATGGGAGAGCAGAGGTGCCTGCTATACCAAGATTCTAGAAAAGGCAGGAGGGAATTGGATTAAAGGTGCAGGTAGAAGGGTTAGTTTTAGTGTGGGGAAGGGATGTCTCTTCTGGGATAAGAGGGAACAAGGATAGGGTGGGTAATGATGCTAAAAATCTGTAGTGATTAAAGGAGAGTACTGAGGGAGCTCAGATGAGACGGCCTCGTTTTACTTAATAAATTAGGAGGCTAGATCATTGTATAAGTGTGGGGATTGGGAATCAGGTTGAAGGAAGATAACAGGAGAAAACATCTGGCATAGATGATATCATAAGTGAAATGGGGAGGCAGCTAGGTGGCATGATAGATAGGATGGTGTACTTAGAGTAAAGAAGATGTGATCTGTGAAGCTGACTCAGACACCTGGCTATCTGTACGATCTTGAGCAAGTGACTTAAACTTTCTCAGCTTCAGTTTCCTGGAGAACAATAACACCTAGGTCACAGAATCATTGTGAGAATCAATTTAGATAAAATACTTAAAGTGCTATTTAAAAGCTGTTGGGTGGGGATATATTAAAGTGATTGACCACGAAATCAAGGCTGGGAATGGAGGTAAGTGAAATCAGAATGGTGGAGACGCCTTGAGACCACAGAAATGAATCAGGGAATGGGAGAGCTAAGAGGATAGGAAGTTATGATGGGAGAATTTAATTTCCGAGTTCTAAAACTTAGAGATAGAGCAATTTTGTGCCTGAAGTAGCTATTTAAGGTGGAACCAAGGTGGCAAAGGGCAAAAGGTGGGTTTTAGGGAAGGGGGTGAGAGAGTAGCCATGGCAGTTGATATGTATGGGGAATTAAGAAGATGCATGTTAACATAATTATTGACATTTCTGAGCAAAGAAGGACAGAGACAGAGAGAAGAAGACTACTTAATCAGCTACTTAAGTCACTGAGAAAAATGAGTAAGTGATTTGGTGCTTAATAGATGAAGACAATAAATACAAGAACTCCTGCCTGGGGGGTGGTAGTGCCTTGTAATGGAGGGACTTTTCCAAGGCCTCCCTGTTTCCTGCCCTCTGCCCCTACATACTCACACTTCAGAGTTGGCACAGATATGTGCCTGTCAGTCACATAATTGAAAATGATCTGTAAGTCCATGCATATAGTAAAGAGGTGGTCTTTGGCCTTCAGATATCTTCTATCTGCTGGCCTTGAAGTGTAAAGATGACTCTCTGAGCTCCAGAAGCTTGTAGGAAGATGCTTTCCCCCTTCTACCACCCTGACGGAGCCATTAGCCATGAACTTATGGCCTCTCAGGCAAGTCTATGCCAGGTTGGGGCCACCTTGTGTTTGCATTTTTCCCCCTTTTGTTATACAGACTTGTGAGATTTCTAAAGGCTATCATTTTCTCATTCTTTGGCATCTGTTCAGTGGGGCATTGATCTCACGATTGGGTGGGGGTGGGAGGTAGGGGTCGTAGTGTAGTTATCAGTAACTAAGAAGTTGCAGTGGAAACAGTGAGAGAGGAAGACTGGAAGAAGGGAGCCTAGTTCCCCAATTAAGAAGACAGGCTACCCTCAGCACAATAGAGCCAGGGCAGACCACGAGGGTAAGTAAAGGGCAGGCTGCCAAGCCTTGTGACCACAGCCTAGAGGTTCCTGACAAGTCACTATGCTAAGACCTCAAAGACCCAACAGCTGGTTTATTCAATCTTGGTCTCAAAATTATTCCAGAATGATTCCCACATCTCAGAGCCTGCCTGCCCTCTGCCCTTCCAACCTCATGGCTTAGGAATTTTTCTTGTAATTGGCCTCTCTAAATTTCTTTTCTTTTTTTTCAGGAAATGTTTTAAAAATGGCTTTACTTGCAGTGTCAACATTCCTTAAATGTCAAGTCAGGTCGCCATGAAAACTTAAGTTATAATTAACCAATAACCAAACAAATGATTTTACAACATAAGAAAAAGAAAAACCTAAGTGCCACTTTCCATAGAGAATCCACATAGATTTCAGTTTGACTAAGAGGGCAAGAAAGAAATATCTTTAATTATTCTGGTGTGCCATACAGAACCACTGTGTACCCAGGAGGGCATTTGTTCTCTCCCTCTAAAGTGCCCCTTAGTTCTAAATCCTCATTCCAGTCATTCAGTCTTTGGAGAGCCTGACCCCTAAGGTGACAGGTCAGGCTTCTATTTCTCAAACTCTCTAGTTCTTTATCCCCCACCCCAGAGTTCTAGAGAGAATCACTTAAAAACTTATATTTGGTCCAAAAAGGGGAAGCAGAAAAGTACTCCATGTACAATTTAGATACAGCATGGGACAGTTATTTATTTTCTACACACACACATAAATGCTTCAAACAAAAAAGTTTAATAAATATATTGATCATAAAAACTTAAAGGACAGTGAGGTGACTCAGACTTGTAACTCTTTTTTTTCTTTGCCAGGGAGTTGAGACAAAATATTAAAAACATGAAGCCATTAGTATGCCTGTTGAATAGACATTTCACTGTCAGAATAATTCTCTCCAGGTCCTTGTCTTCTGGCCAGTCCAGGAGTTGGTCTCATCCACCTTTAGGTGGTCATCTTCTCCTCTGAGAAATTCTACAACAGCTACTGTCTCCTATACTGTAGCAAATACTGACTGAGGTAACTTGAAGATCCCAAAGTGGCCACTCCTGACGCTCCAGACCTCAGGACCACTGTTCAGGTCCCTATACTATGCCCACATGACCTAAGAAAGGGCCAGGGCAAATCTGTTCAACAAAAGGACCAACCTCCAAGACAGCATATGTGACACCATGTGGCACCAGAAAGTGTCCAGCTGCAGGGACAGCATAGCATATATGGTACTGGAAGGAGTCCAGTTCCAGCCTTTAACTGTGAAGTATACTCTACCCAAAATCAATGTGGGAAAGAGGGGAGGGAAAATATCCTCTGATTGTACCTGTTATACTGGTAAAAACTCAAAGTCAGAAACTCTGTACTTAAAATACATGATACAAGTGATGGGATTAAGTGTTGAATTTGCTGCTAAACTTATCTAATATAGGGGTTCTTAGCCTAAGGTCTATGGATAGATTTCACAGAGTCCAGGAACTTGGAACAGGAAAGACTGAACTGAAATTTAACATTTCCACTAATGATTTAAAAGCACTATCCTGAGAAGGCATCCAGAGGCTTCACTAGCCTGCCAAAGGGGGCCCATGTCTCAGAAAACGTTAAGAATTCCTGATCTAATGAAATGTATCCTACCATGTCACCAAGCTCCTCCTCTTCACCTCTCTTTCACAACCTACATGTCTTCCTCTTTAGAAGTCATAATCGGTATTGGTTCTGAGAATCTCTTTCAAAGTTTTCCTCATGATCATACTTATAACCTCTGTGACCAATCCAAACTGGGCTAGTGGGTCCCTATTCTATCTGGGGAACGTTTTGTCCTGGATACTCCACCCTACTCATCTTATTTGACCCTGCAGCTATCTCAGATTCCTTTTATTCTTCTTTAGGTCACCTGGTTCCTCACTCCCTCTTGCTGGCTCAGAGTGGGGAAAAATGAGAAGGAATTAAAAAGCAGTCATTCTTCACTCTGAAGTTGGCTAGACACAACCAAATGTTCACAAGTTCCATCCTTCTTGACATAGTATCAGAAACTGAGACAAGGGAAGAGTTGGTTCTGAAATGAGGTCTTCTAGGCATCTTCCTCTTCCCTCCCCACATTATTCCCTAAGTATGTAGATTTGAAATACTGCACATAACAACAAACTTTTTTTAACATATTGATTAATTTTGCTGAACATTTTTTCTTCTCTTTTCTATACTTTATTACATGAGAAAGCTCTTAAAGGAGGAGACAGAGGGACAAATTGGAAAATATAGAGAATAGTACAACAAAAAAAATCAATCAAATTTTATGTAAAATAATCAATGCAGTCTTCTAGTTCTAGTAACCACTTAACTACCCTAAATGTATATGAGTTCAAGTTTTGCCCATTCAACATTTTTAATGCTTACTATATATTAGGCACTGGACTAGGTAGGCCATTGCTATGCAAAAAGACAAACAAGATGTGGTACTGCCCCTCAAAAAGCTTATAATCTAGCAGTGGTGGAGATGGGGGTAAGATAAGTACCAAATGACAATATACACACCTTTATAATGGAAGGAGAATATGGTAAGTGCCATAAGAAATATAAAGTGTTATAAGGAAGGAAACTTCATCTTTACATTGAGGGGATCAGAGAAGACTGCATGCCAAAGGTAGGATTGAGCTGGTCCTTGAAGAATTGAGGGCATGAATAGAAATAAAGGAGTCAGGACAGGAGCTGATTTAAAGAAGGAGCTATGGAGTTTGGTGATGGGCACCATGAGTTTCAGCTATTGAGAGAATTCCAGGTGGAGCTGTCCAGCAGAGAGTTGGAGATATGGGAATGACATTTAAGGAAGAGGTCAGGGCTAGAGAAGATGTCGATTTATGACTCATTCACATAAAAGGGAATGAAGATACATAACTTATGAGAGCTAGAAGGGAGACTGAATATAGGGATCGATGAGAACAGAGCCAAAGACAGCACTTTAGAGAATTCCCACTTTTAGGTATGGAGGGTGGAAAAGGAACCAGAAAATGGGACAGATAAAGAGGAATCTGAGAGTAGGAGAACCAGATAGTGTATTTCTAGGGAAAGTGAGGAAAGAGAGTTTAAAGAACAGGTAATGCTCAAGCGGTTACAGAGAAGTTGAGGAAGCAAAGGTATAGAAAAGGTGATTGAGTTTGGTGACTGGTATAACCTTATTCTAAACAGAGGGACAAGGGAGTAATTGTCCCATACTCTATCCCTTCATTTCATGTTTCAAATACGGGAGTCTTTTTTTCTACAAACTTTTTCTGACGTTCCAAGGTAGGGGGATGATACATTGGTAAGAGTGCTGGATTTGGAAGTAATGAACCTTGATTTGAATCCTCTTTATCACTAGAAGTGACCTTAGGCAAGATACATTACTTCTCTGGGTCTCAATATCCTAATCTGCAAAAAAGTCAGTCACACTAGATGACTTTTAAGACTCCTTCTATCTTGAAATTTATGATCCTTTGCTTCCTCCCACCTCTAAAATCCTATATACCATTTATTGTCAGAATTTAGCACATATACAGGGTGTCCCAAAAGTCTTAGTGCAGCTTTAAGTCTTAATTAAACAACATTAATTTCAGCAATATTAAACTTTAATAGCTTAAATAGAGGTTGAAGAAGCAAAGGTGGAGAAAAGAAATGTTTCTGTATATTATCTCTATTGCTTTGTATTATTATATAAGCAGTATATTGCTTTATATTGCTAAGTATCTTTTCAAAAGTATGTATAATAGCTTCTTAACCAGAAATTCTTCCTCCGGTCTTCCTTCTCCCCAAATCATCATTTATATATCCTCCAAAATAGCTGTCCTAATGTTCAGGTCCGTCATGTAATCCACTGCTCTAGAACTTTCATTTATTCCTTATTGCCTATTACTAGGGGTGTGGTACAGCCAACTTGAAGCAGCTTTCAGTTCATGATGACCAAATGTTAAATTTTCACTGTGAGCATTTACTCCATCACCCTCCCCCCACCAAAGAAAAATCAGAAAACACTAAAGATCAGGGCTTGATTTATTGTTTCCTTGATTGTCCAGACTTGAGAAATTAGTGGGGAAATATTAATAATACAAATTAAACTTTAAAAGTGTGCTGTATGTACATTTCCCCCCTTTTTCTTGAGAGCTGATTATTAAGCATTTACTGGCACTCTTCTGGTTTAAGATAAAATACAAATTTCCTAGTCTGACAATCAGGGTCCTGTACAATTGTAAGGTCCTCTACAATCTAACCCCAACAAAGTTTTCCAGATTTATGCCCCTCTAATTCCCTTCACAACTTTATATTCCATTCCAAGTGAACTGTTAGTTATTCCCTGATCTCATTCTGAACTTAAATGGTATTATTTGGGAACATTTCTGTGCATTAGCCTAGTTCATGCCCTATATCTGGAATATATTCCCTTCTCTCCACTTTTAAAAATCTTTCTTCTTCCTTTAAGGACCAGCACAGGTAACATTTCTTCCATAAATCTTGCATGACATCCCAACTGAAAGTGTTTTCGCCACCCTTAAATTTTCTCCATGTGCTTTGAGTGGATCACTCCAGAAGGTGAAAGATTATAAGCTATATTACCTTATAAAATATGAAAAGTGGTGAAAGGAAATACTATGTTTTACAAGTTTGGCAAGAGACCAAACTAAGTAAAATCATTCCAAGAGTTTGTTAGGATGAAACTAGGAGGATTATGGATGAAAATGAAAAAGATATGTAACTTTTTATTATAAAATTTTTTTCACCAGTAAGGACAGTGAAGCTGCCACATCCAGTCCTGGAAATGCTGATGCAGGAAGTGGAAATGACACTGAAGGAAGCAAGGATGGTAAAAACAGCTGGATTCTGCCAAGTTCACACAAAGGAGATCTGTGCTGGAGGAGACACAATTTGGAGGACAATAAGGCACCAGTTTTTAAGGTAGATACAAAACAGGATGGTCTTCAATAGCCTTTGACTCAGCAATCCCGCCACTGGCCACGTACCCCAAGCAGGGCAAAGATATAAAGAATGTCCTAGATAGACTAAGATAATCATAGCAACATGTATTTTTATGGTAGCAAGGTACTGGAAACAAAGCAAAATGTGTATTAAATGGGCAGTAGCTGAATTGTTGTGCATCCTTTATTCTCAAAGAGGACAAGTGACATCAGGAAGGTGATGCCTTGACTTGCAAGTGAATTGGGTTTAGGTGAGGCAGAGTTGTGCAGAGTCATCAGTTTCACACTCTCCTCCAGAGTCAGTCACAGTAGCTGAACAAACTATAGTAAAGGAATGTTGTAGTCATCCTCATAGTTGTTGTCGTTCAGTTGTTTCTGACTCCTCATGATTCCATTTGAGGTTTTCTTGGCAAAGATACTGTAGTATGTCATTTGGCATTTCTTTCTCCAGTTCATTTTACAGATGAGGAAACTGAGGCAAACAGGGTTAAGTGACTTGCCCAGAGTCATACAGCTAGCAAGAGTCTGAGGTTGGATTTGAACTCATGAAGATGAGTCTTCCTGATAAAGAAAGACTTATTCTCCTGTAAGAAATGACAAAGATGAAGAATTCAGAGAGACACAGAAAGACTTGTATGAATTGATGCAGAGTTAAGAAAATAGAAACAGGAAAACAATATGCACAATGGCTACAAAAATGCTACAGCTCCAAAAGGCTGCTAAACTCAGTTAAAAGGCAATGAGCAATTCTGAGTCCAAAGAACAGATGATAAAGCACACTTCTTTTCTTTCAGGGTGGGGGGGTGGGAATGAGGGTGGTGAGGGAGGAGAGAAGAAGGTAGTCAGAGGGAGGAGGTCTATGATTGTTGCGTCTAGTGTCAAAACAGAGTTATCACGTTTGGTTAACTGTTCTTAGTTACAGGGTTACGTGGCAAAGTTGGGGATAGGAGGTATATTGGATAATGTCTGTGGTATTAAAAAACACAAAAGCTTCAGTGAGACAAACAAAATCCTCCTCCCTCTTGGATGTTTCCTCATCTTTTCTCTTAGTGTATGTGAATGTACATGTTTTATGTCTTAGAGCATGAATAAACACTTGTTACTGGCTTCGTTCCTTATTGTGTGCCTCAGGAGTATGGAAATTACCTGATCTTTCTACTAAAGGCACTAAGGGTGAAAAAAAAATAATTGATGTTCTAACATGAGCGGAAGATGCAGGATACAATTAAGATTGTGGAAAACAAGAACAAAAATGTGAGTGATTTTGGGATGTCTGAATTTCACCGCAAATGAAATGCATTTAAGTGTAGCTGGGATCAAAAAGATAAAAGGGTAACATAGTGTTTTCCTCTAATATTAAAGTTAGATCCCAGCATTTGACCCAAAGCTAAGAGGACATTCAGATTAAATCCTGATATTTCTAGTCTCGATATGATTACATTCCTTTGTCTTGGGTTATTATAACCTTTGCTTTAAACATTACGTTTAAACTGGACATGGCGAACTGTGCCTGTAATCCTTGCTACAGGAGAAGCTGAGGCTGGTGTATAGTTTGGGTTTGGGTGGAGTTTGTTCTGAGATGTGGTAGGAGGTTTAAAACTGATCAAGTGTCTACACTGGCACCAAGAAGGTGGTGAGACCCCAGAAGTGGTGGCGGGTGAAGGGGAGAAGGGGGCTGCTTAAAGAGCAATGAACTGGCTCTTATTGGAGATGGAGCAGTCAAAGCTTCCGCCCTGATCATCATCATCATAGTAACATTAGTAATAACTAGTATTTATGTACTGTTTATTTTATGCCAGGAACTGTGCTAAGCACTTTCCATCATTATCTCTTTCGATCCTCCCAACAGCAGGAGGCAGGCACTATTATTATCACTATTTTATAGCCAAAATGGAGGCAGACACAAAGCCACACAGCTAGAGGCCACACTTGAACTCAGACCTTTCTAACTCCAGGCCTGGAGCTCTATCCATTGGGCCACCTGAACTATCCCATGGTTAACTCTGGGTCTATCCCCATCAAGGCAGGAGATAGCTCTTCATGACCTTGGCTGGGCTTCTGAAAAATGTTCTTCCATACGATGATCATGGGTTCCCCCAAAGAACAAAGGTGACAAAATTGGATCATGACCCAAATTTCCAGTTTAACTCTATTCTTCTGAGCCAGTCACCAAACTCTGAAGCATGCTATAGGTGCAGTGAGCAGGTGAACATTCACTTGGGGACTTTTGTCCAGAACTTTACATATTAGAACATCTTAATATCTTGCATCTCTGAGATTGGCCAGTCGACAATTGCCCAAGGAAAGTACAGACCCTCATGGATTCCACTAAGACTTCTCCTACTAAGATGAAATAGTTTCTATTCTTTCCATTGATCTGTCTATGGCATAGTCTTAAATCCTTGCTCCATCCTCTTTGTGATGAAAAACCCCATTCAAAATTTAATCAAGAACATGGAGATTTCTTTTTTATTTCTTTTTTATTTTTTGCTTTTTGGAGGGCAATTGGGGCTAAGTGACTTGCCCACAGTCACACAGCTACTAAGTGTGTCAAGTGTCTGAGGTCATATTTGAACTCAGATCCTCTTGACTTCGGGGCTGGTGCTCTATTCACTCTGCCACCTAGCCGCCCGAGAACATAGAGATTTCTTGGGATAGGAACAGGAAATTTTATTCTCTTCCCCCAGGAGAAAAGGGCAGTCCTCCCCATGACTGGTCATGAGGAGGCAGTGTGTTACAAAAGACAGAACAAGAATTTATACCCTAACCCCAGGCTGTCCCTTCTGCTATTGGTAAGAGGTGGGCTCAAGTCGCTGTGTGAAAATCTTCCCCAATGGCAAATAACAAGGAAGCCCACCACTATCCCTCAGTGGCTGGGAGGCGGGCTTACAAAGAAGAGGGAAATGGGGGATAGCCAATTCAAATGTACCTATCCTTATTTGGCAAATGCCAAAATGAAGAAGAGGAGGTACTAAAGTTGCCAGCAAGGTTGGAGGTCAAAAAACCCTAAAGGGCCTAATGCTGATAAGGGTGTGGCCAACTAGGATGGAGGCCAAAAGACTCTTGAAAGGGCTTGCTGCTGATTGACAGCAGAAGTGAAGGGGGAAAGAGGGAAGTCAACTATCCTGAGAAGTTTTCACTCCCCACACAATCCTAATCACTGTCTCTCCCTCTGGATGCTGGACTTCTGCTGAGCAAGTCTAAGATGACCCTGGGTTGTTTGGATTACCCCTTTACACTGAGAATTCACACTGAGCCTGCAGCTCACTAAAGCCCCACAGGGACATTGGAGCCATAGCTCCCTCCATGTTGTACATGGGCAGTTTATTATTTTAATCTCAGTACAGATATTTACATTTATAAAAATTATTATTACTACTATTAAAATTCATTTTGCTATTGTTAGTACATTGTTCAAACATGTCAGGGTTTTCTGAGACCTTGATTTGGTAAATTAATGTGATAACTATGCCTCCCAGCTTTATATAATTCACAAATTTATTGATCTTATCATCTACACCTTTGTCCAAGTCATTGATTAAAGTCTTTGGGGGTGGAGGAGAAATGAGATAAGAATAGTCTCAATTAGAGACTTGCCTCATTTTTGACATGAACAGTTCTGAATGCTCTTAAGTATGCCATTTATTGTATTGATCTATATATGAGACAGTTTTGGGGGAAATTCAGATAAAGGAACTACTTGAAGTTCAAATTTGGCCTCAAAGACTTACTAGCTGTGTGACCCTTAGAAAGTCATTTAGACCTTTTTGCCTTAGTTTCCTAATATGTAAAATGAGCTGGAGAAGGAAATGGCAAAGCAGTCTAGTATCTTTACCAAGAAAAACCCAAATGGGGCTATGAAGAGTGGGAAGTGACTGGAAGGACTCAACAACAACAAAAATCGCTAGAGTTGAATCATTTAGTGGAGAGAGATGAAAGGATAGACACGTATCGCTCAGACATGCCCACAAGGTACCAGTTTGCCAAACTCAAGCAAGCCTGTTCAACCAACTGAAGCATCTCACACCTTTCTGAGTCAAAAGATCAGGACTGAGGTAACTTGACACCTCTCCCTCAATTCATTGAGCTCTCTTTTTTTAATCTCACTGAAAGAAAGGTCCATGAGGGAAACATTGGCCAATACAGATCACTTGTTGCAATGGTATTTGCTCAGTCCCTAAAGGGCTTCTTATCTTGGGCTACATGCCCTCATGCTAATTCCATATTAAGACTATCTCTAGTCTATATGATGATCCCATGGCCAACAAAAGTGTGCTCCTCATAGGATCACACATCTCTAGCTGAAAGAAGACTGAGAAGTTATTAAGTCCAACCCTTTCATTTTACTTGACTGGTCACAGGGAAGGTAAAGAAAGAGGCTGTATTTGGACCCAGATCTTCCTGATTCTAGGCCTAGCGACCTATCCACTAGGTCATAGTCTTCTCTTATTTCTGAACAATCAAATTGCAAACAGATCTAGATATCTGCACCAGTGTGGCTTAATCAATAGAAGTTTAGTGTCCAAAGTGAGTAAGAAAAGCCACAGTCCCACTGTACTCTGCCCTGGGTAGGCCCCATCATGATTCCTGGGTTAAACTGTGGTTACCATAGACACACTAGAACATGTCTAAAAGAGGGAAATAAGGATGATGCAAGGAAGAGACAGGAGAATATGCGTGTGTGTCTGTGTGTGGTATCATGTGGGTTGCTGTGTTGCCCATGTAAATTATGTATGTCCACATGGGTGTGTCTAGAGCTGGCTCACAGGGAGGGAAGAAGAGACATCTTTATTGTCTTCTTACCCTGTCCTTTACCAAGGGAGACTTCAGTTCCTGTGAATAGGGGAAGCAGGAGGTTGGGACCAGAGGCTTGCTAACCACTCTGCTTTCCTCAGAGAAGGATTACCTAGCTAAAATCATATTTATCTACTCACTTAAATATTATTAGTCCAAGAGTAGCTTCCAGGGTAAAGCTATGCTCTGATTGCTATTCATTAGCAGGAAAGGAGTATACCAAGCTTTATATACAAGGTTTGACTCTCTTCCTACAAGATGCCAATTCCACAATGAACACACCTACCAAATAGCAAATAAACCCATTTATCCAAACAGATAGCAAACATAAATCAGAGAAAGTACACACATGAGACCATATAGCAGAAAATACAGAGTGAATGAGCTCTCCTTTTTGGAGCAAGATAACTCAGATCAACCAAAAAAAAATGCCTCAGATCTCACCCAAGGGAAAAATCCCTGTAGAAAATTCCTTGTAGAAAATCTCCCTAAGTAGACTGGAGATAGGGACATGATAGAGACTGCCAGCTCTTCTAAGCGTTGACTTTTTTCCAGAGCCTTTCTCTCTTCATGGACATGAGGAGAGGTTGGAATTATGTCTTTTCCCTCAATGTTGGAAGCCAGAAGAGCACAGATATCTCTTCTCTCTAGCTCTCACCATCTGTGCCTGTTCCCCATGCAGGTTTAAAGTGTTGAGTCAATAATCAGTCCCCACATAAGAAGAGAGAGTTCCATATAATTTGCCCTTTGAGTCATGGTGCCCTGGAGCGCTGAGCTTGGGTTCCTTTCTGGAACTCTCCATCATGCCCCTTGGTTGGGTACCTTCTCTTTCTCTCCCCCCTCCCCTACATCCACTTCTCAGCTTCCTTTTGTGTATTGTCTTCCCCATTAGATTATAAACTCATTGAGGGCAAGGACTCTGTTTTTATTTCTATCTCCAGCTCATAAGAGTGTCTGGGACATAGTAAGCACTTAATAAATGTTTATTGACTATTGATTCCAACATGTATGTGTCCAGCCTTGGAAGTAATCTTGTGAGTTTGAGAGTTCTGGAGATACTGGGCTGCTCGGAGCTGACTGAAAACAGTAGGGCAGTTTCTGTACTGAGAGGATGATCACCAACATGGGGAGGAGCTCAAACCCTGGCCAGGCTTACTACTTAAAGAAGATATGGACCTATAGAGAATTGTTTGGACCAGGGGTTAGTAAACTGAACCACATGTGGCTTTCTAGGTCTTTGGGTACAGCCTTTTGACTAAATCCAAGTTTTGCAGAACAAATCCTTTTATTAAGGGGATTTATTCTATGATGTTTGGATTCAGTCAAAGGGCTACACTTGAAGACCTAGAGAACCATGTGCAGCCTCAAGGCCTGGTTTGGATAGTGCAGAGCTAAGATGAAATGTAAAATGCCTATCCATCATTCTACAACCCCTTCATGTTCTAATATTCAAATCTAAACCTCCCAGGAGAGTATGACAGTAGTTGTGTTATTGCTGCTCGTTTAAGTTTTAAAATTTTGTTCTGTTTTTGTTTTGCTAATATATACTTGTGACTCTCTTCTGTTACTTATTTTGATTGTATGGATGAAATAAATAGCTGTCCAATACTTGGTTTACAATGAGTACTCTTCTAATCTCCCTTTTAGATAGACATGAGTCATATTTGACTTTTTTTAATTTTTTAATAAAAATTTTTTAAATTTTTGACTATTTTAATTTTTTTTAATTTTTAAATTTAAAGTAATTTTCCCTAAGGTGCCAGTGTGGGGGCATAAAGAACCAAAGAGTAGGAGAAAGAACCTAAATACTCTCTTAGCAGGTTTGTTGTCCTAAGAAAGAACGTGGCCTGCATGTATGGCTCCAGAGCCACATTCCAGTGGAGAAAAGGATAAGTGCCCCAGCCTCCCTGAGCTGGGGAAGAGCTTGTATTTTTACACAGCAGTACTTTATCTAAGATCTAAGGGGGTAATTCCAATGAACTTTATGGGCTGTGAGTCAAACAACAAAAACACTTACAGAAATCACCTCACAGACTCTAGATCTTTCAAAAACGGTCATAGAAAGTTCCTCTGTTTATTATGAATGAACCTGGACTAAGGCATAAGGCCCTATGGCTCACCAATGAAGTAACTCGTGAAAAGGACTAGACAGATCCAAATGTGCATGAACTCCTAAACTTTAAACAAAAGTATTAGAGAAGATCAATACACCATGCAATTTCTGGTGTCCCAAGTGTGGTTCCTAGGGAAGCTTCATCCAGGACATTCTGATTTCTCACCTGAGGGGTGACATGGAGACTTTCAGTCAGCTCCATGTCCCTAATCCCTACTGGGAGAGTGCTACATATTCTGGCAGTCTTTTTTATCATAGGATCATGGATTTGGAGATGGAAGGCACCTTGGAGGGCATCGAGTCCTGCCAATCTCCTAATTTTACAAATGGGGCCACTGAGGGTCAGAGTGGTTAAGTACTTTCACCAGGGTCATATAGTCAGTATCTGAGGCACGGCTGAAACCCAAATCTTCCATAGATTCTATGTCCAGTATTCCATTCACTACTCTAGCCTACCACTTGAGGTGGGGGCAGGGGGAAAAGAACTCAGATGTTTCCTTCTCTCTATTTTTCATTTTTGTCAATAGTTTTATTTCAGTTCTCAGGTTGTTGGGTTTTTTTCTCCTTTTTATAACAAGTATTCTGGCCTCACACTCCCAGGACAAGCATAGCTATAGCTATACCTCCTGTTACGAGAAAGATTGTAATGGAAAGCAGCTCTGGCTTAGGGCACATGCCACCACCATGATAAGAAGAGGTCTGCTTCTGTCACACCAACTATGCGACTGATATCAAAAAACAAACCACAGCTCTGGTTCAGACCAGCTGGCAGGCGTCCTTATCTTCTCCCTTCAGGCATGTATGCCTTTATCTTCCCCTCTTGATTTCTGCAGAATTTCATTTCTCTGTGCTGCTTACATATTCACATAGTATATAATGTTACTGCTGCTGATGCAAGGGACTCTCTAACTTTTCATCCAGATGAGCCTTTGATTTATGTATAAATAAAATCTGTGGATCTATGCATCATTGATTCAGTGATGGGCAGCAGTACTTAATCAATGGACCCTTGGATGAGTTTACTTACAATTATTGGCACTTGAAGATGGGACCAATAAAGTTGGATCAGAATCAATTTTCTAGCTCAATAACCCTCTAGGCTACACAAGATAGATTTTCTGTAATGAGATTTATGGGCATGAAAAATCAACTGACTGGTAGAGTTGCGGTCCTATCTATAAATATTAGAGTCAGGTTAGTGTTTTGCCCATTTTTCTGATTGCTATTTATAATTACTGTAGTGTCTTGGCTACCCTTCCTGTTTATGTCTGGTCTGATCTGACGTACTTCTCAAGTGGCCAGAAAGGATCCCAATCACTAATGATATAAACCTGACAAAAACTTCAATTCTGACTTGAGTGGTAAGGGATAATCATGGAATCCCTTAGGTTTTAGTTAAATTCTGTTAACTCTAGTTTGTAGCAATTGCCTCTACATTAGAGAGCTCAATTATTCCTGGTTAAATTTATGTCTGTTATGAGATCTAGTTAATCTAACCCTCTGAGACACAACCCTTGGAGTTATCTCCTGGTTAAGTGAAAGAAAATTCCTTTCAAAGAACCTAGTCTGTCTAAAAATCAGTCTCTTTGTGAAAATGTCTAGACACAGTTAACTTCTGAAACTAAACATCTTTAAATCTGGGAATGATCTATTGATTTTGAAATCTTGTGCATGCTTAGGTTGGCTACTGAGGTTCAGTAAAGTTATCAAATGATTTATTGGCCCATTTGGGCAAATTCAGAAAAAAAATGCCCTAACTTTGCTGAAAAGACTACCTGAAAATTGGCTTTAGTAGTAAGTTACAGTGACAAATCCATGGGCAGCAAGGACTGTCTTCTTCCTGTTGTTCCGGAAGTTCCTACTCTTCCTGACTCTGCTTCTCCC
>NW_027185903.1:9364931-9399729 GCF_028583685.1 Petaurus breviceps papuanus
ATCCCCTGAATGTTCTTGTGTAATAGTGTTGTTATTTCACCTCATTCTGCGGTGTCGCCTCTTCTCTCTCCCCTTTTCCCCTGTCTCCTCCCTTTCCCCTCTTCCAATTTGCCCAAATGGGCCAATCAGTCTTTTGACAACTTTCAACCTTCTATATTCCAATCTGCTTCTGTTCCTACACCCTTGCTCAACTTTCCAGAAATAGATAAACCATTTCTTCTCATGTAACCACCCCCAATACCAGACTATATGCCCACCTCACCAATTTCCTGCTTCTTACATGCTTTAGGGTAAAAATTTTCCTGGGCATAGTAATAGTCAAGTTCACCTTCATGAAATCCTGGTACCTCTGGCATTTACAATTTTTTACCTCAATTTAATAAATAGGCAGAATAAATTTGTAAACTTTGGTATGACCCAGAAATGGCTCATTGTTGCTTCTGCATAATCCTAAATGTCCACAACCCCACTACTTCTGATATAATCCAACTATTGGAAAGGCTTTTGGATTCCACAGAAATTGTCAAGGTTTATGATAATACTGAATGATTAAGAAATAACCCTCTTAAAGGAGGTAAGGATTCTGAGGTCCTTAGAGCAGAACAAGGACCTCTAAAAGTAAATGACTTTGGACTTCAAAGGAGCAATACATGTACATTCACTTATGGAAAATGGTGACCCAAAGGCAGACAAGTGCAAGGCCTGCCCTTTAGCTGGCATACAACTTAAGCTTCCTCAAATAAATCAGGTCCTGATCTGATATGAATTGAATTTTTTCCCCTTTTCTTAGCCTCTTCTGTTTGTTGGAGAGCCAGTAACCACTGTCATTGCATTGTCAGAATTTGGAGAACTATAATCATATTGGATTATAAGATCCCAGAGTCAAGGTTTAAGAAAGTGCCCCTCCCTTTGTTGTGATTCACCTGAAATTATAGTTGGCATTAATGGCCCACCTGAGCAGGTGTGCCTTTCCCCTAATTTGCTGATGTTCAGATAGTCTAGCAATCCCCGGGCATTCCAGCAATGATAGTTCATGCAAACCCCTCCTGGGACACCCCCACTCAGCTCTTCTGGTCCGAGTAACAGCCTTAACCAGTCCTTCCTCTTACCCCTGACTTACCCAGAGCCCACCTGTGGAGCTTCCATCATCAGAAGACGCAGGCTGCCTCTCAACTGCCTATCTGAGATTATTGTGGGAAGTGGCCCCAGTCACTGAAGACAACTGTTGATTATTTATGATGTTCCTCATGATCCTTAATAATAGGGGGCTGGCTAGTGATAATCCTAAACATTGAAATTGGACCATTTATAATCACACTTCCTGCATTGCCATTACAAGAGAAGTGAAGGGTTCCTTGTGTAGACTCTTCTCTAGAAACAGGACTTCACTAGGGTACCCTTGCTGAATATAGACCAGATTAATCAAGAGTAGTCTCTGCATGGGGAGACCTTTGCCAATGGAACCCTAGAAATGCTGTGGGAAATTGGGATGAATAGCACAAATAACCCCCTCCCATCCTCTAACCTGATAGCTGTTCCAGAAAGATTATGCAACTTAAGTTATGTTCTTGGTGTGTGAACACAGGGCAATGACTTACATGACCCCTCTGTGGGCAAACTCTGCTATCTGAGGAATAATCACACCCAGCATTCACACATATCTCACACCTCTACGGGGACCAATCTGCTACGGGAGAACCCCTGATACTCAATTAAATTATCCAGACTCTTACCTCAGAGGGGTTCTTCCCTCATTATGAAGCAAGACTGACATCGACTTATTATTCAGCTGTTTCAATCACATCTGACCCTTTCTGACCCCATTTGGGATTTCCCTGGCAAAAATACTGGAGTGGCTTGCCACTTCCTTCTCCAGTTCATTTTACAGATGAGGAAACTGAGGTATATAGGATTAAGTGACTTACCTAAGGTTGCACACAGCTAAAAAGTGTCTGATTCTAGATTTGAACTGTCTCCAACTCAGTGCTCCATCCACTGAGCTACCAGATGCCTCTTGTTGTTCAGTCATTTCAGACATGTCCTATCCTTCATGACTCCATTGAGCTTACTGATCCTTTGACTTACTGATCTTTATTAAGATTCCGGAATGAATCCATCAGCAATACTGAAGAATTATTACTAACAGAACTTACTGAAGTTAGACAATTAACATTGCTAATGAATCACGTGGCCTCAATTATTTACTAGCCACCCAAGGTGTCTATACCTTAAGTGGGGCTTTATATCTGCACTTTTACTGCACCTTCATATCTGATTGGACTCCCAATATTACCTAGCATCTAAACTGAATTGAAAAGTTAAGATCAGAATATTTTGTTTTTCATTTGTGTCCGACTTTGTGACCCCATTTGGCCCCATTTGGAGTTTTCTTGGCAAAGACACTGGAATGGTTTGCCACCTCCTTCTCTAGCTCATTTTATAGATAAGGAAAGTAAGGCAAATAGGGTTAAATGACTTGTCCAGGGTCATACATCTAGTAAGTGTCTGAAGCCATATTTGAACTTTGTCTTCCTGACTCTATTCACTGCACCACCGGGTTGCCCCAGGATCAGAATTAGAATACAGTAAAAACATGAAGAGATATCTCAGTGGGACATATGTTTTAGTTGTCAGGGTCAGGCTTGATTAAGAAAGCTTTTAAAACTCTGTTCCTCATGATGTTAATAATAGTTATTGCATTAATTTTGTTCTGCTGTTGTATACAATATTTCCCAGTCTCTGCCTTTGGAAAGTCTCTACCAACAAATATATAGGAGGGTATCCCAAGAAGTAATTGATAAAATATATAGGAATGTCATGGTTTAATCTAGGACCAAAATCAGGGACTATGATAAGAGTGATAAGAAATGGGAAAGAAACTGACTCAGAGTTCTCACCACCCTTATGATAAAAAGAGGATACAGCATCTAACATAGCAACTGTGCAGCCAAGGTTGAGAAACAAACCACAGCTCTAGATCTGACCAGCTGGCAGGGGTCTTTATATTCCCCCTTCAGATACACACACACACACACACACACATACCTATATCTATATTTTCACCCCTTGATTTCTCTAAATTTTCTCTGCTGCTTACATATTCACATGCAATGAAGTTGCCAATGCTGATGCCAGGGGCTCTCTGACTTTTCTCTGACTCAGAGCACATGAGCCTGTGCTTACATAGCCCCCTTCCATCTCATCTAGCAGCAATACCACATTTCCACATTTATACACGAACCTGGTGAGACCAATGCTATGCAGGAACTGTGTTAAATTAGAACTCACTCCCCCCAGAGCCCAAGTAGAATGGAGAATGTATGCTTCCAAGGTGCCGAGGGAAGGGGGAGAAATGTTTGTCTTTTTATTGCTATATCTTCAAAATAAAAACTAATTGAAGTTAATTTTTAAATGGTGGTTAATGACAGGAAAAACATACTGAAATGGGGGCTTGAACTGATAGCAGTATAGAAGGAACATCCCAACCCGTCAAGTGTGCAGAACCCTCAAAGGGAGTGTGATAAACTCATCCAAAAGTCCATTGACTAAGTACTGTGCCAGTCACTGAATCGCTGATGCATAGAAAGTTATCTGTGGATTTTACTTGTATTCAGAGAATTTATGACCAAACAAGAGATAGAGAGTTTTATAGGATATAAGATGGGTAATTTTGATTACATCAAATTAAAAAGGTTTTGAACAAACAAATTAATGCAGCCAAGGCTTCATTTCTCAAATATGTAGAGAACTGAGTCAAAATTATAAGAATACAAGTCATTCTCCAGCTGATAAATGGTCAAAGGACATGCACATGCAGTTTTTAAACAAAGAAATCAAGGTATCTAGAGTCATATGAAAAAAAATGCTCTAAATCACTGTTGATTAGAAAAATGCAAATTAAAACAACTCTAAGGTACCACCTCACACCTGTCAGATATGACAGAAAGGAAAACCAATAAATGTTGGAGGGGATGTGGAAAAATTGGAACGCAAATACATCCTTGATAGAGTTGTGAACTAGATCAACCATTCTGGAGAACAATTTGGAACTATGCCCAAAGGGCAATCAAATTGTACTGTGCATACCCTTTGACCAGCAATGCCATTATTAGGTCTGTATCCCATAGAGATCATAAAAATGGGAAAAGGACCTATTTGTACAAAAATATTTACAGCAGTGATTTTTGTGGCGGCAAAGAATTGGAAATTGAGGGGATGCCCACGAAATGGGGAATAGCTGAACAAATTGTGGCATAAAATTGGGGTCCAATACTATTGTGCTCTAAGAAATGCCAAGATGGTTTCTGAAAAACCTAGAAAGACTTCTATGAACTCGTGCAAAGTGTAGTGAACAGAACCAGAACATTATACACAGTAAGAACAATATTTTAAGGATGATCAACTGGGTAAGACTTAGCTACTCTGATCAAGAGAATGATCCAAGACAATTCCAAAGAATCCATGATGAAAAATGCTATCCACCTCCAGAGAGAGAGTTGATGAACTCTGAATGCAGATTGAAGCATACATTTTTAAACTTTATTTTTGTTATTTTATTTTGTTTGGGTTTTCTTTTGCAACATGGCTAATACAAAAATGTTTTGCATGACTTTACATGAACAATCTAAATCAAACAGCTTGCCTTCTTAGGGCAGCAAAGGAGTGGCAAGAGGGAGGGAATTTCGAACTCAATTTAAAAATTAGTGTTAAGATATTTTTTACATGTAATTAGGAAATATCTAGTGAAATAAATAAAAGTAATTTTTAAAAAAGTGATTGGCCTAAGCAATCCAAACAGGAAAAATCAAGTCAATAAAAAAGGCACAGTGCTCCAGATTATGACATTAGTTATTTATTCTGGACAAGCACTGGAAACTGACAATAGCCTGGAGGCCAGAACTGAAAATGAGAAGGTCATGTGGGTCTCATTTGGAAAATGGTGCATCAGCAATGATCCCATACTATTCCCTGCTAAGAAAGCTCATCTTTTCAATATCAATGTTCTCTAGTGCTGTTGTATAGCTGTGAGTCAGAGAATACCACAATTACAGAAGACTCAAACTGAGGGGGTATACAAAGAGCATGAAAACACAGATAAAGACTAGCATATTACCAATGATGACAAGTGGTATGGCAGACAACATTAAGGATGTGTGTAGTTAGAAAGGAGACTGTCCATTCATGTAGTGAGCACTTAGGATAACAAATAGACAGCAATCATCTAACCCCAGTAGCCACAAAATGCTTTAAAAAAACAAACAAACAAATCCTAACAGGGGCTCTTAACATGTGATCCATGAACTTGGATAGGGGAAAAAGCTAGATCTTTATCTTCACTAACATCTAACTAAAATTTAGCATGTCTTTCAATTATGAATAAAGGCAACAAAATATTTTTCTATGAAGAGTCCATGGTTTCACCAGATTGCCAAAGGGGACCATGACACAAAAGAGGTTAAAGATCCCTGACCCAGAAGGACCAATGGGACCCAGCACATTGAACAGTTTGTCTTTGAAGTGTACTACAAATGGAAGAATGTGAACAAGAATTGCCCTAGGTCAGAAAGCATCCGTGGGTTGTATTCTGGTCAAAGATCCATGCATCATTGACATCACAGATATGTCAAAGTGTATTGCTTAAGAAAATTCCAAATGGGGACGGCTAGGTGGTGCAGCGAATAGAGCACAGGCCCTGGAGTCAGGAGGACCTGAGTTCAAATGAGGCCTCAGACACTTAACACACTTACAAGCCGTGTGACCTTGGGCAAGTCACTTAACCCCAATTGCCCTCCAAAAAGCAAAAAAAAAAAAAACCACTCCAACTGCCAGAAATACATGAATTAAATCACTATAGATACTTATTTACAGAATTTGAGGGAGCTATAGTACCATCTTATTCTGACCACCTTATTTCTGCCATTATCAGGAATATTCCCTCCAATACCGCCCCCCCCCCAAACATATACATTTTTTTTTTGGTTAGGTTTGATAATCCATCAGAAAGTATTCATTGAGCATTTACAATAGTCTTAAAACAAGAAAGTATAGAGCAATGATTCCTGCTTCCCCCAAAGGTCTTACTTTTTGTTTGGAGGCCAATACAGCTTCATGGTGCTAACAAATCATAAGGATTGTGTTAAGTAATTGAATCATTAAGCTGGGGAAAGAATGAACACCACCAGAGCATTCTTTAACTTGTCGGTTATTGTCAGATATTACATAGGTGCCAGACATGTCCCGAAAAACAATTTCATTATAGGCTCCTCCTAGTGCTAAACAAAGTGAGTGTGGGGGGTGGGGGGGCTTTAGCTTTATATAATAGCTTCTCCTCCTGCTCAAGAATACTGTGATAATTTGCCTTTAAGAGGAATATGCCATTAAGAGGAAATGTCTTGAAACAAATAATAATTATAGTAATGTGGGAAGTACAAAAAAATAACGTGCTGATACTTTTCCTAGTACAGAGCATCTCTAATTTTTGTTGTAGATTATCAGGAAAACAAGAATATTAGAAATTTCCACAGTTGCAAAATGTTTTGGAATGTATTTTTTCCAGAAAGCAGTCTGAACTGCTGGGTTGGGAGCTGGTCTCAGAGTCAGGAATACCTAGACTCAGGTGCTGCCTCTGACACAAATCTAGGACCTAATGAAGGTGACTTAACTTCAGTGTCCCAGGCAACTCCTTAATGTTATAAATAGATGAACAGTTGTATATAGAAGAAAGATAGCATGAACAAAAGAATGGTGGCGAGATGACAAACTATGATGAAGGATGGAGAGCAGTCCAATTTGATTGGAGCACAGAGGAAGGAAAAGGAAGCAGCAATATGAGGCAAGGTTGACATATTGGTAAAAATTTGTGGACATCTGAATGCCAGTCAGGTATTTGTGCTTTATTAAGAGGGAAGTAGAGAACTAGGGAGCTGTTGGAGGGTTTTAAGCAAGGCAGTTACATAATCAGAGGAAAATTAATCTGCTGGTAATGTCAGAGATGTATTAGGGTGGTGAGAAACTGAAGGTGGAGTGATTGCTTAAGAGGCTATTGCAATAGTGTGGGTGAGAGGTAATGGGAATGTAAGCTAAAGGGATGGCAAAGGGAATGGAAAAAGCAGATATGACACACATTTCAAGGACTAGATTAACAGAAATTGCAGCTGAATGGATGTGGAGAAGGGGATAAGGGAAAGGGGAGCCAAAAAGTGATTGTAGGCTGTGAGTATGGGTGAATCAGAGTATGGTGGTACCATTAGCAGAAATTTGGAAGTGAGGAACAGCAAGGGTTTTTTTGTTTGTTTTTGCATTTTTTATGGGTTGGTTTTTCTTTTTCTTTTTTAATTTGAGCAGTAAGTTTTGGAAGGAAATGTTAAGTCTGGTTTTAGCCACATTGAAGTTTGAAGTAGAGATGCCAGGTAAACAGCCAGAAGTGTAGGGCTAGAGATCAGCCACAGGATTGAGATGGTATTGGAGATTTAGATTGGGACTCAGGTGCATGGGGGTAGGGGTGGGGAGGCAGTGGGAACAGAAGAGACTGCTAAGGGAGACACTGCTTTTCCTGTTTATCCTTCCTTCTGGAAGAGGACCAATGACATCACAAAGGTGATGTCTTGACATGCTTGTGAATTGTATGTAAGTGAGGCAGAGCTTTGAACAGTCATCAGCCTTATTTTTGCAGAGTCATTGAAGTCCAATGGCAAGACAAAAGTCAAGACAATGGGCGATGACCCCAGGATTCAATGGCCTTTCTAAATTAGGTTTTTCACAGGTCTCAGTTTGTCTGAGGCAATGCCCATTAAGTGACTAAGGTCTAGGTAATAATTGAGGCAAAAGATGTCCCAATAGAGAGAGGAGAAGAAGTAACTCAGATCTCACACTTAGAGAGTATGGATACGCACACTTTGGTTCAAACAATCAACTGCTTAAGTATAAGATGGAAGAGGCTGAATATGACAGTTCATTTGGAAAAGACTGGGGAGTTTTGGTCAACTCCAAAGCTCATTATGAGTTAACAGTGTGATATGGCAGCCAAAAAATCTAGTATAAAAGCATGTGAAGAGAGGAACAGTGTCCAGGACCAAGGTTTTGATAGTCTTTTGGTACTCTGCTTTGGGTAAAACATTTCTGAAGTCTTACATTTAGTTTAGAGGCAGCTAGGTGGGGCAGTGGATAAAGTGCTGGGCCTAGAGTCAGGAAGATCTGAGTTCAAATCTAGTGTTGCTAAGTGCTTTACAAATATTTCATCTTATCCTCACAGCAACCTTGGGAGGCAGGTACCAATTTTTTGTGTATGTATGTGTGTGTGTGTTTATGCACACATGAGTGATTGTGTAAAACATATTTCCATATCTGTCATATTCTACATAAGTCATGTGGAAAAGAAACAGATCAAGAGGAAAAAAAACCATGACAAAAGTAAAGTGAAAAATAGTGTGCTTCGATGTCTATTCAAATGCCATCAGTTTTTTTTTTTTCCTGGAAGTAGATAGCATTTCCATCGTGAGTCCTTTGGAATTGTCTTGGATCACTGTCTTTGTCAGAGTAGCTAAGTTATTCACAGCTGATCATGGTGCAATGTTGCTGTTACTGTGTACAATGTTCTCCTGGTTCTGCTCACTTCACTTTACATCAGTTCATGTTAATCTTTCCAGGTTTTTTTTTTTTCTGAAACCAGCCTGCTAGACATTTCCTATAGCACAATAGTATTCCATCACAATTCTATACCACACCTTGTTCAGCCTTCCCCAGTTGATGGGCATCCCCTCAATTTCCAATTCTTTGCCACCACAAAAAGAACTGCTACAAATATTTGGCAATAGGTACCATTATTATACTAGTTTGAAGAATGAGAAAACTGAGACTGAGTGCTAAAGTGACCCAAGCATACAACTAAAAAGTATCAGGTAGGATTTGAATTCAGGTGTTCTTGACTTTAGGTCTAGCATTTTATCACCGAGGGGGATAAGGAAAGGCCTGGAGAGGCCAAGTGTCTTTTAGGGATCACAGAATTTCAGGGTAGAAAATTGACTCGACAAGCCATATTTCAATAGAAATCCCCTTGACAATATGCGCCAAGCATCATTCGGTCTTTACTTGAGAGGAGATTCCTGTTCAGGCACTGTCGAATCCAAGACAGCTCCTGGAGCCCCTTCTAAATCAGGATCTGAGATGTGTGAAATGTCTGAGGCATAGAAATAAGAGGATGTTTGTTTCATAGAAACTTCAAAATAGAAGATCCAAACACTTTTAAATATAATGTGTAGGGAAGTTTTATTTGGATAGAACATATGTTCATTAAGTATTTATGGACCACCTAGTAAAGTGTTGTGCCTTAAAGAGGTGATTTCTGAAATGACAGTAATGTGAACATACATAAAAATCCATGTTAACCTCATGAAGGTGACACACTTTAAGTTAGTCGCTTACCCAGGACTGTTGTGAGAAGTGTTTGCTACATCTTCAAGCACCCTGGCATTATCATCATCATCATCATCATCATCATCATCATCAGTAGTAGTAGTAGTAGTTAGTAGTAGTAATGGATTTAGAGAGATTCTTCCTACTTTTATTTTTTGTAAGACCTTTAAGTCTGATGATAGTCTAAGTCCTCTACTCTCTTAGACTGCTTGGATTTGGAGTTTTTGCTCATCCCCAGAGGCATGGAAATATGGCGTTGGGGATTGGAGGTGGATGGGAGGGTGGGACTGAAAAAGATCCCAGAAAAGGAGAAGAGAGAACACTCTGAGAAGAGAGTACACAGGGCCTCTTTCTCTCTGAGGCCTGGGGAGGGGGCACACAGAGAGAAAACTCCAAATTCTGGAAGTCCATACAAGTCCAAGCCATTCTTGAGACCTCTAGAGGAGACTTACACAATCAACAAAGGTAATTAAATCAGGTGAGAATCCCACCCATCATTTAGGTATAATTACCGAATGATCTATTGAACCTGACCAGGAGCTACAGGAGCTGTAACCTATTCCCCGCTTTCTCACTTAACTTTGCTATAAGCATGCCATTTAACCACTCTGAGCCTTGGTTTCCTCCTAAATAACTTGAGGGAGTTGGACTAGATGAGCTCTACTAACATTCTTCACACCACTGAACCTTTTAGAGGAATGTCCCTAAAATACCACTTTAGGTCTGGAAGGAAATTGGACATTACTGTTCTTGAAATTCCATGTAGCTGAGCAAAGCGCTCTCTGCCGACATAGGGCAGTCAAGTTGTGTGCTTGTGGGCTATTTCTAGCAATTTATTCAAACACATTTTCACCCTCCTAACTTAGAGCAAGAAGTCCTTCTGGTGGGCTTCCCTAGTGACTGAGGATATTGGCTGGGCATTCTAAAAGCCTCCTTCCCCTCCCTTCTCCTCTTCCTCCTCAGAAGACAATAGGCTTTCCCATGGATTCACGTTTCTGTTTGAATTCTAATTAGGGACTTCTCAGGTTTGGGTTTCAGTTTCCAAATTGTGGTGAGGAGTCATCTTGTACTGGGACAGCCAGAGGTGGTCCAGGATGTCCTTATTCTTTATCTTTTTTCGGTCATCCCGGATCCTTAGAGTTCTGGGGAAGGGGCTGGGGCAGGCAAAGGTGAAATGGAAGGACCTAGGAAGAGGCACCCACAGGGCCGGAGGCGACTGTTGGCCAAAGCTGTGAAAGCAGCTCAAAGGGGCCTAGAGGTCTTAGGTTTTAACTTTTCTTTCTCTTCCCCCGCCCCCCAACGCGCACACCACCCACTTTCTCCTCCCTTTCTCTCTTTGCCAACTTCTGTTTTCCCACCATCCCTAGCCGGAATGGAAAACCCGAGGGGTTAAAAGCGCCTCCTTCTGCGTCCGGGCCATTCTCCCAGCTGTTCCCTGGAAGAGTAAAAGTGACCGAATTCCTTTGGGTCTCCAGGAATACCAAGTGTCCGGAGCGAGACGGGAAATTGCAAAAGTCCTCCTGCCTGTCTCCTCTTCCTACTCCCTCCCCTTACTACCCCCCTCACCTCCTCGACTTTTCCAGTAACTCCTGCCCCCGCCCCGGCGCTAAGCCTGCGGCTGATTCATAGCCCAGACTTAGAGCGGTGGGGGCAAGGGCAGCTTCCCACAGAGAGCCTCCGGCCCCGCTGCCTCGGCGCCCTCCACGGCCCGCTCCGCAGGCTTCCTCTGGGGGTCTACGAGCGAGTTCCCTCGCCCGGGTCCCGCGGCGCCTTCGCATCTCGTCCCCTGTTAGCAGCCGAGCTCCAGGACCGAGACGTAAGTTCTACCGCTGACATTGTTTCCAGGTCCTGGGAAAGCAAATCTTCCTCCTTCTCCTCCTTCACCCTTTCCTTCATTTAATCTCAGCAGGGCATTCCCGCTTCTCCTGGCAGCGAGTTGGCTTTCCTTCCCCAGGTTGGGGCCCGCGGCGCACCCACAATCGGGCGCTCAAGTTGGGGAGAAGATGAGAACTTTTCCTACACTTGCCACTTCGAGTCTGCCTGCTACTAGAGTACCCAGATCCTTCCAGGTGCTTGTTACTGGGGCCTTATTTGTCTCTTTCAAAGTTGAAGAGTCTCAGATGAGAAGCAGTTTTAACAGCGGGGCTCCTCAGAGTTGGGAGAGACCTCAGAGGTCAGGTCCGTACTTGAGTAAGAATCCCTGCTAAACATACCTGACGAGAGGCCATCTACCCCTGCGTCTGGTTGTGCTTCAGCTGAATGAGAGTTGCAGGAAGAATTCGCTGTTATAACTTATGCTTTCATTTTGGAACCTTGTCCGATCTCACTATTCCCAGTTTGACGTGACAGGATTTAGAGTTGGGAGGGCCCTGAGAGTTCATCTAGATCCAACCCTCTCACTTTACCGACGGGGAAGCTGAGGTTGGCCTAGGGGTTACAAAGGTAATAAAGAGAGTTGGGACTTGACTCCAAATCCAAGAATCTTTCCATTTTATCTTTCTGCTTAGTGTTTCCCCTTGTGGGGCTTTTTTGGGGGAAGGTGTCAAAATGATTTTTGTGTTGTTGTTGAGTTGTTTTTGTCTCTTCCTACTCTCCATTTAGGGTTTTCTTGGCAAAGATATAACCCTGTAAAAGTTCAACTATCAGAAACTACACTCCACCTTCAATATATGCATTCACCATCCATCCTTCCGCTTGCCCTCTCTGATAGACCAGAATAGAATCCTAGATCACTGGGAATGGAAGAAGAGATATAAAACCCCCTGATTTCTAGATAGGAAACTACCAATTAAAATGCCATTTTATTGCATACATATTGTATTGCAAACATATTAGTTTCTAATATTTCCATGCTGGGTGTTTCAGTGTCTTTCTGGAGAAGGATCTTTATCATGTGTGTTCCAAGGAGACCCCCACCTTGCTTGGGCATTGTACAAAGGCTGTCTATGCTAGCAATATTTCTCTGTAAAGCATTAAATATGAATTGTGTGTACCAAAATTTCTTATATGTAGCAATATTTTGGTATGCAAATAGATTACATTTTCTCAATTTCCTCCCCAAATTTCACCAACCCTCCCTTGCCCCTCTTCTGGTGGATTCCAAATTCCCAGACCCTTGGAGCAGCCTTCAGAGGCTCAATCATTACATTCTAACCCTGAAAGTATTATGTGGCTACATTAGTTTGGGAAATGCTGACCTAGGTAGGTCTTAGACTAGGCAGTCTTATTTATCTCCCTAATTTTGAAAGGCTCCACCTGTAAAATAACTTCATCTTTTTTTCTTTTGGAGAAGGTGTGAATATATAGCTTATGGGACCAGAATTCAAGATTGCTTTTCTCTGAAGGAAATTTTTGTTTTGTTTTGAGGAAAAACCAAGCACAGGAAGACTAACTAAAAATACTTTTATTTGGCAAGTTGGGTTGTTAGTTTGATCTACTTCTACCCACTTTATTCTTCTTCCTAGAGATCATCAAAATCAATTCAAATTAATTTAATTGAATAAGCATTATTAAGTGTCTACCATGTGTCCTGGGTTGTTCTAGTAGAAGTCAGTCAGTCAATAAGCATTTAGTTTACTCAGAGACAGACACCAGGCTAAACTCTGGAAATATAAAGAAAAGCTAAAGGCTATCCCTGCCCTCAAGGAGCTCACAGTTTAAAGGGAGAGACAATATGCAAACAAATATATACTAGCAAGTATATATAGCATATACAGTATACTAGCAACTATATATGCAAGATAAATAGGAAATAGTTAATGGAAAGAAGGCACTAGAATTAAAGGAGATTGGAAAGGCTTCCTAATTAAAAGGTGGGTTTTTAACAGGGCGGGAAGGAAGCCGGGAGATAGAGATGAGGAGGGAGAGAATTACTGGCAGGGGGACTGCCCAGAACTGAAAGATGAATTGTCAAGTCTGGAATTGCTTAGAGGCCAGTGTCTCTAGATTAACTGTAGGATATAAAATACTGAAAAGGTAGGTGGGGCTATCTTTAAAGGGCTTTTATTGCCAAACAGGATTTTGTATTTGATCCTGGAGGTCTTAGGGAGCCACTGGAGTTAACTGGGGGGAGGGAAATGATGGTCAGACCTGTGCTTTAGGAAAATCACTTTGGTGGTTGAATTCAGGATAGACTAGAGTGAGAGGAGATTTATAGCACAGTCAAAGTAACCAAAAGGTTATTGCAATAGTCCAGGCTTGAGGAGATGAAGGGAGGGGACAGCGAAAGAGAAGAGAAGGAAACAATCCCTGGCCACCATGAGCCTATTTTCCACTTGGGTAAAACAGCATGAATACAAATAATTAAATACAAAATATATACAGAGTAATTTAGGTGAGTGGGCAGGGTGTGAACACTAGCCACCAAGGATCAAGAAGTGAAGTAATATCAAACTATGTAAGGAGCCAGGAAGGGTCTGTTTTAACAGTAGAGGCAGATAGAAGTAGAATTAATCACTATCCCTTAAACCAGAGGGCCTGGATTCAAATCCTGATTTTTTTTGCTTACTGTGTGACCCTGGTCAAATCACTTAACCTCCTCCAGCTTCAGCGTAAAATGAGAATGTTAGACTAGAATCAGGGGTGGGGAACCTTTGGCCTCTAGGCCACATGTGGTCCTCTAGGTCCTCCTTTGATTGAATCCAAACTTCACAGAACAAATCCCCATAATAAAAGTATTTGTTCTGTAAAATTCGAACTCAGTCAAAAGGTTGCACCCAAGGACCGAGAAGGTCACAAGTTCCCCACTCCTGGGATGGTTTCAGTGGCCTTTCCAGCAGTTGACCGGTGTGATCTCTGCTGTATAATTAAAAAAAAAAATTACATGCAGCAATTTTCTGGTAAATGTTTTAAAACTGACTCTCCTGGGGAAAAATGTTTATTTGATGCCTTTTAAGTTTAATGTATTATTAACATTTTTTGTATTACTTTAAGTCATGATAATGATAATAATAATAGTGCTCAATGAATCACTGTCTGCTATGTAATGTTTGCCAATTTCTATGTTATAAATGCTCAGACTGAATATTTAACAATTGGCTCTCACAGTCCAGTAGGAGCTAGTTCTACCATTCCCTTGCTATAGGATTTTTTGTATTTCATATTATACTTTTTACCTTCATTTGGCTCTTACAATAACCCAATTATCCTTATCTCATCATTATTTATTCATTCGTTATTTCATTTATTTACTTAAAATTCATTTATTGATAAAATGTATTTATTTATCATTATCCTCACTTTATAGTTGAGGAACCTGAGGCATAGAGAAGTTAGAAGGCCTAACCTAAAGTCTCAGATAGTTTGTAGTGGAACTAGAGCTCAGGATTCCTCAGTCCTGTATTCTTTCCATAACACCAGGCTGCCTCATCTTGACAGACTACTGCTAGGTTAGTCATAGTGCTGGAGAGAGAGTATGAGACCAAGGAAGCAATGTGACTGTAGTAGAATGAGCACCAGATTTAGATTTAGAGGACCAGGATTCAAGGAAAATCTAGTTGAAATCCTTGATCTATTCTGTTGGAATTGAATTTTCTATTAAATCTACATTTTATGAAAATTAGAGCCATCTACCAATACCTTACTGATTAGTGGGCTCCCCATCATTAGGAGTGTTCAAGAAGGGGCAGAATGACAATTCCTGGCCTTGTAAAGGATATAATAGAGAGGGTTCTTGGGTAGAAAGTAGGATTAAATGGCCTCTAAGGTCCCTTGGAACTTTAGACTTGTCATTTTATAATGTACGTGAGGGAGTTTGACTTCAATGATCTCAAAGTTCCTCCCATCTTTTAAAATTCTGCGGTGAGTAGAATGACCATTGGACAAGAATCTAGGAGACCTGGATTTGAGTCTCAGCTCTGTTTTTAACTAGCTGTTGGACCTTGGGCACATCACTTGACTTTTCTGTGTCTCTATAGATAGATTCAGTGATTTCTAAGGTCCCTTCCAGCTTTAACAGAGCCTATGGTGAATCTTGGACATGTGACCACTGATGATAAAGGTCAGCATATTCTCCTTACTCTTAGTCTCTCCATCTGCCCCCCTTATCTGGAAAGGTTCTGTACTTCTTTTAAAATGCCAGCTGCAGGGGCGGCCAGGTAGCACAGAGAGTAAGAGTACCGGCTCCAGTGTCGGGATGACCTGGGGTTCAAATCCGGGCTCAGATACTTAGCACCCAGCCAGAAACACCTGGCCGTGTAACCTTGAGCAAGTTACTTAACCCCAATTTCTTAGGGGTGGCCAGGTAGCACAGCGAGTAAGAGCACCAGCCCCAATGTGGGGTTGACCTGGGGATGAAATCTGGGCTCAGATACTTAGCACCACACCCAGAAATAACTGGCCATGTAACCTTGGGCACGTTACTTAACCCCAACTGCAAAAAAAAGAAAAATGCCAGCTGCAGAGTCAGTCACTTTCAGGGGAAATGCATTAGAAGGGCAAGGGAGTTTGCCTGTTTCTAGAGCTACCATTTCGAGACCAGTGCATCTCTGACATTTCCTGCTGAGTCTCCAGCAGAATTAATCTCTGGTCAAGTCAAAGATGACCAAAGGTATTTGAATTCTACCTAGGACTCTTGCCAGCTGTGTGAACATAATTCACAGAGTCTCTCTGTCCCTCTGTCTTCCTATCTCTAAAATGGGGATCGAGAATGCCTACCTTATGACAAAGCACTTTGTAAAATTTAAAGCAGTATTTAAATGTCAACTGTAATTCTTTTTCTTTGTTTCCTGTGTCGTTATTGACATTGTATCTCCAGGCTTCTGTGTTGTTTTTTTTTTTAAGTAATTGGGGTTAAGTAACTTGCTCAAGGTTACACTGCCAATTATTTCTGGGTGTGGTGCTAAGTATCTGAGCCCAGATTTGATCCCCAGGTCAACCCCACATTGGGGCTGGTGCTCTTACTCACTGAGCCACCTGGCCACCCCTAAGCAATTGGGGTTAAATAACTTGCTCAAGGTTACACGGCCAGGTGTTTCTAGGCTTCTGTGTTTTTCCAGTGATTTTCTTTTCATGGAGAAGGGAGAAAATTTTAAAAAAGATCATCATTGTTTTATAAGGGACCTTAGGGACACTTTGACTTGATTAGAGAAAGTGTGAAAACAGGGCAGGGGCAGTCTTAGCTCGAAGAGAAGGAAGTGCAGGCTCTTGCCTTCTCCCTCATTTACAGGAACATATTCCAGGGCTTATCTCTTCCCAGTGGGAGGAAGCCCTGCCTAGTATTAAAACCCTTTATCATAGGGGAAATGTGTGTTGAAACTGGAAGCCTGCTCCAAGTCATTCCATAGGAACAAGTGTCATGCAGTGACAAGTTTCCTTGTCATTCACTAGTATTAGCTCAGAAGTTCCAAAACTTATTTGACCTACTGCCCCCTGTAAAAAAAATTACTCAGTGCCCCCCCCCCGGAAGTCTACTTTTTTTTTCTTTTTGGAGGGTAGTTGGGGTTAAACGACTTGCCCAAGGTCACATGGCTAGTAAGTGTTAAGTGTCTGAGGCTGGATTTAAACCCAGGTCTTCCTGACTCCATGGCCAGTGCTCTACGTGCTGCGCCACCTAGCCACCCCAGAAGTCTACTTTCTTTAATTCTTTAATTTTTTAAAAAATTTGCATCACTTCAAAAAAAATATAATTTTTAATGACATATCTCACACTTAGTGATATATTGTAAATTTTTTGCATTTATAAAAAATGCAGGTTTTTTCCTGCATTGAAATTTTGATGATACAACATTGCATTATGTAAACTTATAGCATCATATTGTAAACAAAGCATTATACACACATATTCCTTTTGATGCATGACTTCCCATACAATGCCCTGCCAGCACTTGCTTAAGACCTGCTGACTTGACCACCCGTATCAGTTAATAAATTGCATTTTGTGGGGTAGTTAGTTGCTGCAGTGAATAGAGCACCAACTCTGAAGTGAGGAGGATCTGAGTTCAAATACGACTTCAGACACTTGACACACTTACTGTGTAACCTTGGCAGAGTCACTTAACCCCAATTGCCTTGCCTTCCCCCTCCAAAAAGAAAAACTGCATTTTGTATGTTTATTTGTAAAATAAAAGTAATCACTGTGACTTTAACTCTGTTACACAATAGATGAAACATGTCCTTATGCTTTCATGGAGCCCTTATTTTTATTCAATGCCCCCCAATTGCACCCCAGACTACTACTGCCTCCTCCTGGATTATTCCAGCGCCTCCTAGGAGCCAGTATCATCCATCTTTGGGAGCCTGTATATTGACTGAATGTTCCATTGTCATGACCTAGTGATGAGGAAGAGATCATTTGATTCTTTACGATGTTTTTTTTATCAAATGGTTTATTAACTTCTAGTTTACATCATTCATTTCCACAAGATTTTGAGTTACAAATTTTCTCCCCATATTTCCCCTACCCACCGCCCCAAAATAGCGATTCCACTGGATATCCCCTCATCCAATCTGTTTTCTCCCATATATTTTCCCATACCCCTGACTTTCCAGTAGAGCATGGTGGATCTCTATGCCCCAGTGCCTATATATCTTATTTTCCAGTTACATGTAAAATAATATCAATAATAGTATATATAAATATATATGTATAAGTTTTTAAACATTTGATTTTAAAACTTTGAATTCCAGATTCATTCCTTTCCTCCCTTGTCACCCACCCTTACTGGGAAGATAAGCAATTCAATATAAGTTGTACATGTGTAGCTATGCAAAATATTTCCATAGTGGATATATTGTAAAAGACTGACTATATTTCCCTCCCTCCTATCCCATCTCCCACTTGTTCTATTCTCTACTTTGATCCTGTTCCTTTTCAAAAGTGGGTGCTTCCAACTTCCCTATTCCCCAAACTGTCCTCCCTTCCATCATCCCCTCTCTCATCCCCTTCCCCCCTACTCTCCTGTAGGGTGAGATACCCTATTTAGTGTGTATGTCATTCCGTCCTCAAGCCAAATTCAATGAGAATAAGGTTGACCCATTCCCTTTTGCTTTCCTATTCTTCCCCTCCATTTTAACCATTTTCCCTTGCCTCTTCTATTTGAGATAGTTTACCCTATTCTGTCTCTCCCCATCTCCTCTCATTATATTCCTCTCTCACCTCTTAATTTCACCTTTTTAAGTATCATCCCTTCCTATTAAATTGGTCCTGTGCCCTCTAGCTATGTATACTTGTAAACATATATACACACATTCACATATGTATTCATACACCCATATACCCTCCTACATAGACATATTCTCATGCTGAGAAAAGTTTCATAAGTTACAATTATCATTTTTTCATGTAGGGATGTAAATAGTTCACATTTGATAAGTTCCTTATGATTTCTTTTCACTGTTTACCTTCTCATGCTTCTCTTACTTCTTGTATCTGAATGTCCAATTTTCTATTCAATTCTGGTTTTTTCATCAAGAATGCTTGAAAGTCCTCTATTCCACTGAATGACCATATTTTCCCCTGAAACATGATACTCAGTTTTGCTGGGTAGGTGATTCTTGGTTTTAGTCCCAACTCCTTTGACCTCCAGAATATCATATTCCAAGCCCTTTGATCCCTCAGTGTAGAAGCTTCTAGATCCTGTGTTATCCTGATTGTGTTTCCACAATATTCAAATTGTTTCTCCCTGGCTGCTTGTAATATTTTCTCCTGGATCTGGGAATTCCAGATTCATTCCCTATAATATTCCTAGGAGCTTTCTTTTTGGGATCTTTTTCAGGAGATGATTGGTGGATACTTTCAACCTCTATTTTGCCCTCTGGTTCTAAAACATCAGGGCAATTTTCCTTGAGAATTTCTTGGAGTATGATTTCTAGGTTCATTTTTTGGTCATGGCTTTCAGGTAGTCCCACAAATTTTAAATTTTTTCTCCTGGATCTATTTTCCAGGTCAGTGGTTTTCCCAATGAAATATTTCACATTGGCTTCTATTTTTTCATTTGTTTGGATCTGTTTGATAGTATCTTGATTTCTCATAAAGTCGCTAGCTTCCATTTGCTCCAGTCTAATTCTGAAGGAATGATTCTTTTTAGTGAGCTTTTGAGATTCTTTTTCCATTTGGAAAATTCAGGTTTTTAAGGCATTCTTCTCCTTATTGCCTTTTTGAGCCTCTTTTGCCATTTGAGTTTTAGTCTGTTTTTTAAGGTGTTATTTTCTCCAGTCAGGTTGTTGACTCTCATTTCATAATTTTCTTGCATTGTTCTCATTTCTCTTCCCAATTTTTCCTCCACTTCTCTTATTTGGTTTTCAAAATCCTTCTTAAGGTCCTCTACGGCCTGTAACCAGCTTATATTTTTCTTGGAAGCTTTTGGTGCAGGAGTTCTGACTTCACTGCCTTCCATCTGTTCCATGCTTTGATCCCTTTTGTCCCCAAAATAGGAGTGTAAAGTTGGGTTGCTCTACTTGCTTTGCTTCCCTCGTTTGCTCATGTTGCCCCTCAATTACTTGACTTTGGGGCTTTTTGCCACAGTAGGACTCTGCTACCAGACAGGGGAGCTTTATCCCAAATGCTGGGGTTTTCACAGCTGCTGAAGGTATTACTTGGGTACCCTCTCTGAAGCCTCTACATACCCTGGCAAGCTGGTCACACACCCTAAGACCTCCACCCTAGACCGCAATCCAGATCCAAGCAGGTTAAAGCAAGAGCAATTACCCGATCATACTGGTCACTTGGTCCCTCTACAATCTGTAGAAGCTGCCATGTGGCAGTGGCTGCCTGGCCTTGGCACCTCAGCAGCTTCTCCCTCCAGGGGATAAAGGCTGGACCATACTTCCATACTACAGGATCCCAAAGTCCACACTGCACTGACCTCTCACTTTGTCCTTAGCATCTATGGGTTGATAATTCTGGAAACCACCACAGCTGCTGGTGATCTGAAGTCCCTCCAGAGAGCGAGCGGCTGGTCAGGCCTCCCTGAGGCTAAAACCTCTGGCTTGCTTGGGACTGGGGTTGGCTCCCAGAGTGTTGCCGGCCTGCCAGACTGTCCTCAGGGGGAGGTTAGCTTCTCTGTGTCATTTTGTGGGTTCTGTAGCTCCAAAGTTTGTTCAGAGTCACCTTTTCATGAACTGGGGGAGGTGGAAGCCAGAGCCGCGAGGAAGTCCTGTTCCTACTCTGCCATTTTGACTCTGCCCCCCTTCTTTCCCACTTTTTAACTTCTAGGTGGTTGTTCTTTTTTCAACTTGTAAGAGTGGGGTTGATGGAATAAGTCAAGAAAGCTGCCCCATCCCCCTTAAAGTGAAAAGATGCCTGTTACCTTAATTTCAATTCCAATTATTGTTGATATAGTTTCAATTAATTAATCAGTAATAGGCACTAGACTCAGTGAAAAAAAAGTCCTGAAACTGGAGTGATATTTTGCAGGAATCTAGTTCCAGTAGTTTGAGGAAGCTGGGTCATGTCACAGGGGTCTTCTACAGAGATGTCAAACTCACGTGTTAAAATGTAATTGGGAAGTATTTAATAAAATAAAAATGCAATACAACATAGATAATGTTAATTTGTGATTTTCTAAGTCAATATGCAGGACTCCCTTTCTATTTGAGTTTGATGTACCACTGTAAGATGGAAAGCTAGTTAATAGTCAAAATAATTCCAAAATTATTGGAGTGAGTGTGCCACTCCAGCAAAACCTCTGAAGAGAAGCCATTTGGGGTGGGGGAAGGAAGGGAGAAGAAGAGAGGCTTGGCTTTGGCCTTGGTCTAGGCTTCCTTCCTCTTGCCCCACTTTGTTTGGAGGAAGATGTGTAAACTTCAAAGGGTCCAGTGAACTTTGGGCTTCCTCTCTTCTCCTCAGTGTCCTAGTCTCTTCTGTGGGTCAGCTGAGGGCAATGTCTAGCACAGGCACCAAGGATAGACCATTTATAGCTCCCCAAGTAGTCCTGTAAAGAAGCTACACCAGGAAGCTAAGGGGAAGTTCTTGACCACCCCAAGAAAGGGAAAAAAGGACTTCCCACAACTCAGAGCACTGAGGTACCTTTGTGCTACATGTCCTCTCTAATTCTGAGCTTACTTTTTCTCTGGATTCTGCATGTACTTATAGTAGAGTGAGTCATAGACTTTTGCGGGGAGTGTCTTATATTAACTGTTATGATGCCTGTGTTAGTTAATTCCACCCCCCAAAAAACTAATTGAGTCTGGAAGATTAATTGATAATCCACACATAGTCTTGATGGGAAACATACAGCTATAGAGGTTCAAGCCAATAGCATTAGGCAAGACCATTATTAGAGTCCTGAGAGGATAGTGCAGCCTGTCTAGTGCAAATAGGGGTTCACATAGTTTGATAGCCATTCTAGAGTAATCATTACATTTGGGATGCATATAATACTTAGGTCAGGTAAATCCCAGGAAACTTCATGGTACTGTTAGTGTAGCATAGACATAAAGCATTAAACATTTCTTTCCAAGTGGCCCCAGTTAAGCACCTAGGTAGTACAATGGATAGAGCACTGGCTCGGGAGTCAGGAAAACCTGAATTCAAATGTGGTTTCAGACAGAGGCTGTGTGATCTAGCTTTGCAACCATGGGCAAGTCACAACCTCTGTTTATCTCAATTTCCTCATATGGAAAAAGGGGATAATTATAGTACTATTTCCCTGGGTTGTTGTAAGGATCAAATGAGATAATATTAGTGAAGTGTTTTACAAACCTAAAATGCTATATAAAAGCTAGCTAGTATTAGTATTATTTTCTGTGTTCTTGTTTATTTCTCAGGCTTTGATCTCTATCGTTTACTGTCATGGTCCCAGGAGAAGTAGTATCTTTCTCCATTTGGGCCCCTAGTCTTTCTTCTTTTGGTTCATAACCATCCTCCCCCACCCCAACAATCAGCTCACTCTGCTCAGCTTGGGAGTCCTTCTGCATTCCTGGTAGGGGTCACCATAGCCCATTCTCAGTAATTCATTAGAACATGACTTAACATGTAAAAGACAGTTCAATCTGGGTAATTCTTCATTATTAATTACACTCTAGATAAAATAAAGACATAAATATACTGTTACCACATTTTTGTTATTCAAAATGAATTTCCTAATTATTGCTGCCACTAAGAAACATAAGAAAAAAAGCTAATACCCTCCCTGCATTCTGCAATTTACCAAAGGATATGAGCCCTTCAAAAATTCCTTGTACGTCAGGGCTTCAGAAAGTGACTGAAGTCTGATTGCCAAACCTCTCACAGAAGACAAGGGAATACTTAATAGAGTTGAATGATGATAATTAAAGAGAAACTATTTGCAGATAAATTATTAGCATTAACTTAGAAGAAAAAATCCCTAAGAAATGCAAAAACAGCTACAAATGTTAATAGGCTTCTCTGAACCTTAGAGTATAACATTACATCACAGTAGAACCACAGGTCCAAGTCAGGATTTTTCTCAGGGAAGTTCTCATATTTCCCTGGGAGAGAAACATATGAATGCAATGAAGCCTTACAACAGTGGCAGGTGACTGAGGTGGAGAAAAGTGCTAGATTGTTAGGAAGTCTTAAAAGTATAGCACTTGGAATCAGCCAAGGCAGTACATTGATTAAGGCTAGATTTACCGTCAAGAATGCCTGAATTCAAATCCTTCCTCAGATGCTTCCTAGTTGTGCGACCCTGGACAAGTCACCTGACCTTTCCAAGTCTTGGTTTCCTCACCAGTAAAATAGGGATGATAATAATAGTACCTACCTTACAGGATTGTTGTGAAGATCAAATGAGATAATAGTTATGAAACACTTTGTAAGCATTAAAGTGCTATCTAAATGCCAGCTATCATTAATATTGTTACTAAGCATGTGCCAATTTTATTCATAGTTATCCAATAAAAAAGGGAGAGAGACCCTTGAAGCTTGTAGTTAATAGAGAGTCACATTGAAAGACTGATAGTGAGAAGAGCAGTAAAACCTAAGTTAGGAGCATACAATTTGACTGGAGCAAGTAGGGCAGGCCTGGTATCCTCCCAAGAGCTAAAGGAATATCTGTTGTTTATTGTTCAGTCATGTCTGACTCTTTGTGACCCCACCTGGGATTTTCTTGGCAAAGATACTGGAGTGTTATTGCCATTTCTTTCTCCAGCTCACTTTACAGATGAGGAATTGAGGTGAACAAGGTTAAATGACTTGCCCAGGGTCACACAGCTAGCAAGTGTCTGAGGCTGGATTTGAACTCAGGAAAATGAGTCTTCCTAACTTCAGGCCCAGCACTCTATCCACCATGCCACCTAGCTGTCCTAAAACATTTACTTGGGTCTTGATTTGAACAAAAGTTGACAAATTTTAGTGAGTTGTTAAAAATAATAAATCATTTTGAATGTTATTTCTGAACAACAAAAAATAAATTAATTTGTAAAAATTCAACTCTGTCCAGTTTCATCAAACCAAACAGAAGACCATGACTACTTATATTCTAGAGTAAGAAACTATTAAAATCTTGATGAAAGATATCAGGATAATAGGCAAGACAATTCAATGGATGGTAATCAGGGAACAAAGGGCCAAGGATGTGGGTCCTCTGATGGGAGGTTGCCACGAACCCTGTACAAAAGAAAAGGTGGGAGAGCACCTTTTTTTTTTCTTTTTTGGTAACTGTGGCTTGGATGGACAGAGGAATAATGAGTGCAAAGAAAAGAGGAATATCATTTGGTATGCCAGAAGGTGTCAGGAAACTAGCAGATGTAGATGGGGCCAAGGATGAAGATTGCTACAAGCTATGAGGATGATCAAGTTAATGATCAAGCATGTGTGTGGGTCCATTGCACTTGGACAATAAAGACTCCATACCAAAATGAGAGTGAAAACTAGGAAGAGAAAGTGTATCACTGTCTTAGAAAAGTGCTTTTCAAGTAACCACTGTGTTCCAGTTCTTTGGCAAATGGCATTTCAGGGAAACTCCATTGTAGCCTATGAAAGGGTTAAGACTTGATGGATTGAGTGAGAAAGACAATTCCTACTTAGGCTACATTAAAACGAATCTGAAATTCACTGAAGAGGTAGTTGGTGTTGATAAAGAAGCAGATACTTTAGCTTTAGTATAGACAGATCCTGAGAACATCTCTGATGTATCAGCCTTATCTGGAACTGATTCCAAACCACATACTGTAAGCTGCAAGCTGGGACTTAGCATGTGAGTAGCTTGATCACCAGCTTTTGTAAAAGCATATAATATAGAAACAAGTGGTAGCAGAGAGTAGTATCTGAGCACTGATTTCATCAATCAAGGATAGATCCAGAAAATATTTTACTCTGAGGACTTCCTAGCACCTGAAGGAGCAGCTCAATAGGAGAAAAATATTCTGACTGTGGGAGTGGGACATGAGATGTACCCGAAGCACTTGTCAGCTTACAGACTTAGACCCTTCAAAAGCAAGTCACAGGAAATTCCTCTATCTATAACTGAAGATCTCAGATACTTTCTAAAACAACTGTCCATCAATTATATCATCACAAAATCCAAAAATCCTTCTGCTACGCCTGACTCTGAAAAAGGCCAAAAAGATACAAATGTATGAGGACCACAAAACTTTAAACAGAAGTATCAAGGTAAATCAATGTACCATGTGAAGAATTTAAAATGCCTTGAACAGTTTTCTGAAAAGTCAGTGCTTCTCCATGTTGGACCTACACAGATGCTACTACTATTGAATTCCATTGGCCAAAGGAGATAAAAGAAAACATTCATAAGTCCAGCAGGGTATTTTTAGTTTGACCTTATGTCTCAAGGCATTCCTGGAGCAATTTCCACTTACCAATAGCTGATTGTGTAAGAACCACCTGTAAGTGTTGGTTTATCTGAATGATATCACGCTGTTTTGGGGTAAAAAACACAAAACATTAGAACAACCTGAGGAAAGACTAAAGGAAGTTTAGCCTGATTAAAGGGAACTGATCTGAAGTTATCAATTTATGACTGCCAGTTTTATAGGGGCAGCATTTCTGTATATATTATTACCAACAAGACCCAGCAGGAAGAGAAAGAATGAAAATTCCATTTAAAATAACTACAGACATTAAAAAATATTTGATAATCTACCTGCCAAGACACACACAGGAACTGTATGGACATAATTACAAAACACTTCACACAGATCAAGATATTTCTAAATAACAAGAGAAATATTAATCGCTCATGAGCAGACCATGCTGATATAATAAACATTATAATACTGCCTACATTGATTTACTTTCTCAATGTCATACCATTAAATTACCAAAGAATTCCTTTATATAACTGGAAAAGTCATGCAGAATTCATCTAGAGAAATAAAATGTCAAGATTACCAAGGGAATCAATTTTTTTAAATGGGGGGGTAAGGTGCACTAGCAGCAGCAGATCTCAAACTATGCTACAAAACTATAATTGTCAAAACGACTTAGTACTAGTTAAGAAAGAGAGGCTGATCAGTTGAGCAGATTAGGCACACAATTTTTCAGAAGCAAATCAACACAGTAGTTTGTGTTGATAAATCAGAGAGCCCAGCTATTGGGGCAAGAAATCACTATTTGACATAAGCTATTTGGAAGACTGGAAAGTGGTCTGGCAGAAACTTGACAGAGACTAACATCTCACAATGCAAACCAGGTAAGCCGAAAATGAGTATGTGATTTAGAAATAAAAAGTGATATCATAAACAAATCAGTGGGACACGGGAGAAATTGCCTTTCAGATCTTGGCTGATGTATCAAGGTAGTAGTAGTTTGATCCCTGGTCCATGATATCTCCAGTACCATTCTGTTTCAGCTAGACTGCCTTGTTTTTCCTGTAAGTGGTAGTTAGTAGAGATGACTGGCCCCTGTTCTATAGGAGTTTCCTCTCTGGATGGTGGCTATGAAGGTTACCTTGGAAGTAGGGCTGGTAGTCGGGGGTTGGGGTACTGACACTCCCAGGCTTTCTCTGTCTACCCTGTTGATGGCAACTGATCAGCAGTCATTGCTGGTGGTGATGAATCCCCAAGGATTCTCCACCTCCATAATAGCAGTAGGGTCTGGGCTAGAAGCATCCCTGGTGGATTGAGGAAGACTAGTGAAGAGACTATGATAGTAGCCCAGGTGATTTATTGATAAAGGCCTGAACTAGAATTGTTATTGTGTGAGGTGGAGGAAAGAAAGATGCAAGAGATGCTGAGGTAGAACTGACAAGATTTGGCAAATAATTGAATATAGATGGTTGTGATGAGGGTGAGTGTAGAATCATTAAATCAATTCAGTTAAACTCAACAGGTATTTGTTGAATGCCTTCTCTGTGACTGGCACTGTGTTAGGGCCTGGAGATAAAAAATGAAAAAGTCCCTGTCCACAAAGAGGATCAGGAACTGGCTCCTCTAGGCACCTGAGTTGTATTTTGGAGGAGCTCAGGATTCTAAGAGATGAACTCTCTTGCCATGAGTCATAACCTATGTAAAGATAGACTAGACAGATTGTGAAGTGTCAGAGGAGTTTGTGTTTTGTTTTAGGAGGAACAGAGAGCCTCTAAAGCTTCCTGAGAGTGAGTGACCTAATCAGGTCAGTGCTCAGGAATATCAAATTGGCAGCTTGCCAGCCTGGGTGGATGGCAGGATGGCGGTACCGCTTACACAAACAGGGAAGTTAAGAGGTGAGGTGGAGCTGGAGGAAAAGATGAGATACAGAGAAGGTAAGAGGTGAGAGAGGAAGGAAGGAGAGCAAAGGGAGGGGAGGAGGAAGGGGGAAGAAGAGAGAGGGGCAGAAACTGAGGCTTCAAGCTTCAACTCATTCATCAGGAATGAGTTGTATAAAGAAAGGTCAGACCAAATGCGTGTGTCCCTAGAGAACAGCTCTTCTCTTTGCAGTGGCGTGATTTTGTGTATCAGTGTTGGGTCATCCAGCTAGTTTTGAATAGTTTCATACCACACCCAAATTCCTTTGGAAGTAAATGATTATCATCCTTGTATTCCTCATGAGAATGAGTAGGGGAATTGGGAAAGAAGAACTCTGTCAGGACTGGTGAACAGGAAATAATGGGGATTTGGAAAAAGACATTAAAAAATTTATTGATTTATTGTACTTGCTCTATAAATTACGCCTAGAGCCTTTTTGTATTTGTTGTGGTTTGTTTACAGATTCTTAGCTTTTAGAGCTGGAAGGAAACTAGAGATCATCTACTCCTGCCCCCCTCCATTTTATTTTTTTCTATTTTATTTTTCTTTTGAACTTAAAAATCATTTACAAATAATAACTTTACAATGTTAAAAAAAAGGATAAGGATTATATATACAGACATGAAATCTCTCTCTCTCTCTCTCTCTCTCTCTCTCTCTCTCTCTCTCCCTCTCTCTCCCCCTCTCTCTCCCTCCTTCCCTCTCTCCTCCTCTCTCCCCCACTCTCTCTCTTCCCCCTCCCTCCCTCTCTCTTTCCCTTCCTCTCCCCCCTTTCCCTCCTTCCCCTCCTTCCCTGTCTCTCTGTCTCTCTCCACACACACACACACATATGTGTATATATAATACTTTTTTTTTTAAAGCAATCGGGGTTAAGTAACTTGCTCAAGGTTACACGGCCAGTTATTTCTGGGTGTGGTGCTGAGTATCTGAGCCCGGATTTGATCCAGGTCATCCCGACACTGGAGCTGGTGCTCTTACTCGCTGTGCTACCTGGCCGCCCCATGTCAACTAACTTTTACAAAGGAATGTTAACTAAGAAGTTAAAGCAAGAACAGAATTATAAAATCTTCCAAACTGGGGGAGTGGGAAGCCTCAATCTTCCCTGTACAGAGTGGGCTTAAGCCTAAAGTGGATGGTACGAAAAATTTTTAGCTTAATCTGGGACTCATTCTCCCTCCTGAACACATCCCCCACCTTCAACACACACACACACACACACACACACACACACACACTCACCCACAGTCTCTGGGGAGAGTGATCTCAACTTGAATCCTACAGGTGTTGAGGCATAAATATAGGGAACCTATGGAACGGAAAGTATCTCACAACCCTTTACCCTAGAGATCCTTTTCTCCCTTCTAAGAGACCTCACCAGATTCACTCTTGTAGGAGGTATTGACAATGGCTGCATTTTTCTCTTGCTTGGCTGGGCTGGTTCTTTGCAGAAGCCAGCTGAGGTATCAGTCCACTCCTGGGCTGGCTCCCCACAGCTTTGCTGGTCTCTGCTATGGACGCTACCTGCTTGAGGAGACCTCTTCCAATCTTTCAGAGCTTATGAGGCATAACCTAGCCCATTCCATTTCTGGATATTTATTCTTAGGGAGGACTAGCATCTCTGGTGTGAAGGATTGCCCAGTCTTTCTCTGAGCTGCTCAAACATCTTTGGTGTCTGCCTATCAGCTGTCTCTCACCTCTGGCTTCAAGAAGCTGTAGTAAGTGCAGTGGCCACCCCTGTAAAACTTTCTTATCAGACAAGCTAAATTAGGTTGAGGGTAGGGTTATGTCTATCCCAAACATGTGGGAATGGGCAGAGGTGAACACTTTGCTCCAATGGCCATGAAGGCAGTTGAAACAGGCACTGTGGAGTGCTTAGAGCTTGGTCTGACATTGAAGATGCCAAGGTTATCCACTACATCCTAGTCCATAAATGGTCATCTTTGATGTAGATATAAATGGTACCCTAGGGATTAAGGAAAATATTAAGGATTGCTTTTCCAGTACTTTGTAAGGCCCCTCCTGGGGGGGTGTGTGTCATTTTGTAGGTCATTCTCTAGCTTGAGAGCATCCTAAAGTCCTTTTCCTCTTACCTTTAAATACCATAAAACTTCTTTTTAATTTGTACCAAGAGAATTGTGTCCTATGTCCCCCCTGTCCTTAATCTTTAATCAACTGTAAAACCCTAAAATTTATAGGCTGTATAGTTCTCTGTCAGGATTTCATCTATATAAGGCTAGTCCCCCCAAATGTCAGTACCTTTTACTCAGCCCTGTAGCTATAGTAAAGTTCTGTGTGCCTTCACATTAAATAAAGCTCCCAATGGCTAAAAGAGAAGGTTGTCTAAGTGAATTCTTTCACACCTGAACCACTCTCCCAACTCTGAACTCAACAATCTTGACTTTTGTCCTGCCGCTGGACTTGATGACTGGAAGAAAAAGGGCAGCTGGTAACTTTGTGCAACTGTAGAGTTTAGACATAACCCCATGATGTCATTAGTCCTCTTATAAAATGAAGGATGAACAACAATAACTCATTCATCTAAGATAAAGAAAGAACAAAATGAAAGAAATAGGGACACATGGTAGCCAGGTGGGAGATTAGGCAGTCTTGCACCTCCCATACCTACAAGCTTCCAACAATTTTCCTCACTGGAAATCCACTAGGGAAGAAAATGAGAGAGTAGCTTGAATCTTTTTTATGCACCATAAGTTCTGTCTGAGCACACAGTTAAATGACTTTACTTCCCCACATGTGATACTTGTACATGCCCTGAACTTGGGAGAAGGGACTGTCTATTACAAATGCATGGAAGTAGGTTCACTAAGCAGAAAGCAGACGGCGTATTTCTCATGCGTCAAGGACTACCCTCAATCATCACATCTTCATTTGAAAATTGTTCATATCCTTTGACAATTTACCTATTGGGATGGCTCTTGTTCCTATATATTTGTAGTACTTGGCTATATATTTTTAATATTAGCCCTTTATCGGAGATATTTGCTGTGAAGATTTTTTTCTTATTTAACTATTCCTTTTCTAACTACATTGATTTTGATCATGCAAAAGCATTTCAAAATTTTACATAATTGGGATTATCCATTTATTCTATAATTATCTCTATCCCCTGTTTAGTTAAGAATCCTCCCCCTATTTATGGTTGTGAAAGGTACCTCCTTCCCTTTTGCAGATTCCTTACTGAGACTTAGATTATATGAGGAAATGCATATGAAGACACAAAAGTCTCAGGATTTCTAGTTTCTGATCTGTGACCAGAAATGGGAGTTGGGCGGGGGGGGGGGGGCAGAGACAGAATGGGCAACTAGCAGCTAGAGGTGAAGGGGCTCCCTCTTTTAGGCTCACTACGTGCCTCTCCCACAAATCACATGACTGCTCTGGGGTTAGAAAAGAAGGGAGAAATCTCCCATTTCTTACCCTTTTCTACACTCTCCTCTAAAAGTTCAATGGAGATAGAATACATGAAGAAAGTATTAAACTTGTTTTTATAGTCCATTGGAAAAGGATGGCTCTTCTAACAAGGATTAATACCCTCTTACTCTTAGCTGTCATTCATCTCTGTGCCCATCACATGGAACCAGGGATGTCTTGGCGCTGGCTAGATCCAGATCACAAGACATAATTGCTAAATTTTTATTATGAACATTTATGCTTTGGAAATTGGCAAGCTATGAATCAGGACTTGATTTATTGTTTTATTGATTGTCTAGACTTAAAAGAGTGATAAAGGAAATGTTAATAATGCACATTAAACTTAAAAGTGTATCAGGCATATATGTTTTCTGGAGAGTTAGCTGTTAAGCATTTCCCAGGACTCTCCTGCATGGAACTCATTAGATGAGTTCTCTGCATTTTTTCAACAAGATGCCAATCTGACAAAGGTCCATGATTTATAATCTCATCAAGGGAAATCATCAAATTAATCAGTGGCTCCCTTCATCAACTCCCCTTGCATTGATAAATACAGAATCTATACCAAATAAATGCAAAAAAAAAGCAGTTGGGAAAAAGGAATTAACAACTGGGAAGATTAGGAAAGGCCTCTTCTAGAGAAGATGCTTGAGCTGACTCTTGAAGAGAGCTTAGGGTCCCAAGAGGTGGAGGTGACACTCATCCAGCTGGAAAGAGTTCTGGACCTAGAGTCAGAAAGAACTGCATTCAGATCTTACTTCAAGCATGTACTAAATTGCCCTGGGAAGGTCATTTAATCTTTCTGGGCCTAAGCTACCTTGTCTATAACGTGAGGGGGTTGGAACTGATGATATTTAAAGTTCCCTCCAGCTCTAAATCTATGCTCCCATTACTCTGTTTCCTCATTTGTAAGATGATGGTAACAATATTCTGTAGCATCTACCTTACAAGGCTGTGGTGGAGTTCAGATAAGATAATGCATGCAAAGCCTTTTCAAAGTTTAAAGTACTTGTGCTATATAAAGGCCAGAACCTTTATGCATTATCTTCATGTCTGATAATGTGGTGTGATTTTTTTTAACAACATCTATCCAGTTCCTGAGAAATTCTTTTACATGAATATAATGACTTCTTCCTAATTTACATGAGTACAATGACTTCCTTCAACAGAATAACTCTCTAGTGGGGAAATTTCAGGCATATTGATGGGCATTGGGGAAGAAGGGAGGGTATAGTCTATATATACATTGAATTCAAATCCTACTAGTGTTTGTATATCTATAACTATATATGTATGTGTATATACATATATATGATCTTTCATTTATATAGGTCTTATATATGTAATATATAAAGGCTCTGTGACTATATAAAATGTTTTATTGATGGTCTTTTATATATTATATGTATATATAAAATACCTGTGTACAAATGTATACATATATTGACATATATAAGATCAATTTTTTTTTTGCTTTTTGGAGGGCAATTGGGGTTAAGTGAATTGCCCAAAGTCATATGGTTAATAATTGTGTCAAATGTCTGAGGCCAGATTTGAACTCAGGTCCTCCTGACTCCAGGGCCGGTACTCTATTCACTATGCCACCTAGCTGCCCCCAATAAAATATTTTTAAATGGTCACAGAGCATATGTGTGTGTATATATATATATATATATGTGTGTGTGTGTGTGTGTGTGTGTGTGTATTTTTTATTATTGTTGTTCAGTCATTTCAGTGATGCTTGACCCTTCTTGACCCCATTTGGGGTTTTCTTGGCAAAGGCACTGGAGTGGTTTGCTATTTCCTTCTCCAGCTCATTTTATAGATGAGGAAACTGAGGAAAACAGGGTTAAGTGACTTACCCAGGGTCACACACCTGGTAAGTCCCTGAGGTCCACCTAACTTCCCTAACTATGCCTACTGCACTGAAGCATTATATTAGCAGGTACACATTCTGGCTGCCTTACTCAGTAAAAACAGTCATGCACATGCGTTCCTCAATCCCAGCTGCATTTATGCTATTTGACACGAGAACTCTGAAAAGCCATCTCAGTCATTTAAAGTTGTTTTTTTTAATGGATAAATTTTGCTTTAATGGAGTGTGAATCTCCACAGACTTCTCATTGTTCTTCTTTTTTTAAGGATTTACAAGGATCTAGACAAGTAATGACTGCAAATCCACTTTGAACAAATTCCAATTCTCTCCTGGTGCCAACTGAAAGTATAAGTGATATATGAAAGTGGTATTGACCGGAAACATATTGCAGGATAAAGAACAAATTAAAACCAGTGAGTTCAACTTTAGTCACTGCACACTCCTGCTGTCCAGAGGTCAGAGGTGAGTGGCACTTGATGATTCAGTCAAGCCTTGGCTATAAAATACTTCCCCCTGCCACAACTTAAAAGACAAGAAACTAAGAATAACACAGCATGGTAGAAACAGCAATGGACTTGTAGCCAGGAGACCTGGGTTTGAGTATTTGTTCTACCACTTGCTAGTTCTTTACCTCTCAGGACTTCAGCCTCTTGTCTGTAGAATAAAAGGCTTAAATTTGATGACCTACAAAGTGCCTTCTAGTTCAGACATGCCAAGTCTGTAATCTGTCTAAAATATAGCAAATGGTTTTAAAAATCGGAAACCTTTGTCTTTCAGTAAACAATGCTCATTTGTTGTAGATGATATTCTAGAATGTGAAGAGAACAAGAATATGAAATTTAGCCTTTTAAAAGCAGTTGATTTATGTTTATTTGGGGCTATTTCCTCACCCCTACTCCTCATCAGTCAGTCAATAAGACCTTATGCTAGACACTGTGCCAAGTGATGGAATACAAACAAAAACAAAAGAATCTGCTCTCAAGGAATTCACATCCTAATGGAGAAGAGAAATCCAGACAACTGTGTACAGACAAGCTACGTGCAGGCTAAACTGGGGGTAACTAACAGTAGGGTAGCACTGGCATTAAGGGGCATCAGAAAAAGTTCCTTGTAGAAGGTAGGATTGTTCCTGGGACTGGAAGGATGTTAGGGAGGCAGAGATCAGTGAAAATGCCTTTGTAAGACAAATAAACACCGTACACAGGAGGGCTGCTAGCACAGGTTCACTCTTGATCTTGTCAGAAAGGAAAGATACTAAAAGAGTTAATAATCTTACTTTATTCTAATCTAGTTTTCTCAGAAGAGGATTGCTGACAATGGGAGGACAAACTCAGCATTCCCTAATCACCCTTCTTGCCAGGGCCGAAAGAAGGGGAGGCAATTACCCCTATGTCTCGATGGGGTCAGTTGAGACAGACACTACTTGTGCATCCCCTAAATCCCCTCAAGCCTCAGTGGGGGCCAGTTGAGGCAAACACAGATGCCCCCCAAGCCTTGATAGCGGCTGATCAAGGCACGCGTAGCATTCATGCATTCAACCCTAAGACTCCCCATTCACTAACCATGGCCACCTGTCTTATAGAGGCAACAAAGAAGGCATTTGCCAGCAATGGCCTCACAAGTTTACATCACCCCATCCCTGTATCTCACTGAGCAATTGCAGTGGATGTTTATATTACTTATTACTATATAATGCTGTGCAAGTGTGGTGGAGATGTTTTGAACCATAACTGTGGGAACTCACATCAAATACCTGGGAACAAGAGATTGTTATGGCTATGGATCCTGGGAAACTGAATTCTAAGAAATAATAACAAAAATTCACTTTACACACACTAAAATCCACCTTACTACATTAAAATTCTCCTTACAGCCCTCGAGGTGAAGTGTCTTGTTTGAGGAACAGGGAGGTGGTCAGTGTCACTGGATCAAAGAATATGTGGGGGTGGGGGTGGAAGGATCAGGGAGAGAAAGGTGAAAGAAGACTGCCAAGAGCTCTTTCTGTGGTAGCAAAGAACTGGAAATTGAGAGGATGCCTATCAATTGAGGGATGGCTGAACAAGTTATAAAAGGATGAAGGTGATGGTTTTAGAAAAACTGGGGAAGACTTCTCTGAACTGATGTGGAGTGAAATGAGCAGAATCAGGAGGATAATTTATTCAATAACAATAATATTGTAAAGTCAATCAACTCTGAAAGATTTAGGAACTTGGATCAACAAAATGATCAACCACAGTTCTAAAGGACTTGTGATGAAACATGCTATCCACCACCAGATAGAGAAGTGATGAACTGAGTGAAGATTGAAGCCCTCTCCTCTCCTCCCCTCTCCTCTCCTCTCTCCTCTCCTTTACTCTCCTCTCCTCTCCCCTCTTCTCCTCTCTTCTTCTCTCCTCTCCTCTCCTTTCCTCTCCTCTCCCCTCCCCTCATCTCACCTTGTCTTCTCTCTTCTTCTCTCCTCTTCCTTCCTTCCTTCCTTCCTTCCTTCCTTCCTTCCTT
>NW_027185903.1:9399829-9450540 GCF_028583685.1 Petaurus breviceps papuanus
TCCTTCCTTCCTTCCTTCCTTCCTTCCTTCCTTCCTCCTCCTCCTTCTTTCTCTCTTGCTCTCTCTCTCTGTCCTTGGATAATGCAGGAATTTGTTTTGAATGAGTGTGTGTGTGTGTGTGTATGTATGTATGTATGTAATAGGCTTTATTTTTCTTGCCTTCTCTAGAAGAAGGGAAAAAAGGTGGGAAAGAATTTGGAGCTGAAAATGAACTAAAATTGATTTTTTAAAAGCCTGCAAAGGTAGGAAGGGACCAATTCATGAAGAACTTTGAATGCCAAACAGGACTTTATATTCAATCCTGGAAGTGCTAGGAAGCCACTGGAGTTTCAAATTCTAAAATGTTTCTTTTGTCTCTTTTTTAATTAGTTCCCTTCACCAGCTTTTGCTCTTTTAGGGCAAAAAGATCAATGAGAGGCAGTGTAGTATGTGGAAAGACTACTGTTGCTGAAGTCAGACAACTGGGGTTCAAATCACACTTCTGCTGCTTAGTACCTTCGTCATTTGGTCACATCTCTAGCCTCCAATTTTCTTAACTGTGAGATGAGGGGTTTGACCACATGGTCTATGAGGTCCTTTCTAGATACATGATCCTATAAATATGCTTCTACTTTTATGCTTACCATTAAAATGAAAGCTTTTCTTTTTTCTTAAAATTTGTCTTTTTCAGGTATAAAAATGACAAATGGCTCTCCTCCTGACCCTTCAGACAGTATTTCTCTTGGCACTGGTGAATTTTAGCACATGCAGAATAAGTAAAGGTAAGGAAATGGAATGAAGATTTAGCTTAAAAGAACAGGAATGATACACTGAGAACAAAAGGCAAATACAGGACATTTGGTAGCTACTACAGATTGCTTATTGTTCATTTTTTTCACTTCTGTCACATTATTTTTGTTGACTTTAGAAGAGTCTTAGGTCTTTATGGTTAATTTAGAAAATTCCTTCAAGTGAATGGGCAGATCCTACCACTGGGCTTGCTTCAACTTGAATCCATCAGCTTCATTACTTTTTCTTTTCTATGATTTAATTTTAAGGAGATATAACTTTTTCCCTATCTTCTGCTCATTCATTATGGTCAATACTCATAATATTGTCCTTTGAGCTGATGTTTGTAAAGAACTTTATGTTTTTAAAGGGAGTTGTCTTACACATAGTCATATTTGGCCCTCACCAGGTAAGGTAAGTAGTGCAAAAAGCATCAAAGGAAACCAACTTCAGAGCTGGGAGAGACCTCAGAATTATTTAGTCTTATTCTTTCTTTGTATTTCATTTTTTTCCCAACCCCTTTATTTTCCTCTTTTCATTGTTGCACTTTCAGTTTTGCTGATTCATTTTTTTACATGACGTTTACAGATTACTCACACTTTCTGACAGCTCTCTTGTAAAGAAGTAAAACTGATAACTAACATTAATAAAAAATTACTTCATTTGGAAGTGTATGGAACATTTAAAATCTGTAGCACTCCTTGACTTCTACATTTAAAAAAAAATTAACAGAAATCTGTTTTCTCCTCCTTCTATCCACTACCCCACTGAAGAAGGAAGAAAAAAATCATATAACAAACACATATAGTCAATTTTCTTTTTGTTTTCTTTTCTTTTTATTTGTTTCTCATGATTTCTTCCATTAGTTATAATTTTTCTATACAGCATGACTAATGAAAAAATCAGAATGTTTAATAGAAATGTATATGTAGAACTTATATCCGATTGCATGCTGTCTTGGAGAGAAGGGGGAGAAAATTTAAAACTGATGGAAGTGAATGTTGAAAACTAAAAATAAATAAACTGAAAAAAAAAGAAAAAATGTATATTCAAATAAAACAAATTCTCTCAGTGACTACCCATATACATACATGCAGGTGTGTGTCTCATTCTGCACCCTGAATCTAACACCTTTGTATAATGAGTAGTATGTTTCATTATTGGTCCTCTGGAATCATGAATGGATATTGTGTTGAAAAGAGTTCTTATAGCTTTCAAAGTTGTATGTTTATAGTGTTGTTGTCCTCATAGATATTAATCTAATTCTACTCACTTCATTCTTTATTCATATACTTAAAACCACAGAATTGCTCATTTGTATAATATTTGCATTGTAAATCATTCTTCTGGTTCTGCTCTCTTCACTTCGCATCCATTCATACAGGTCTTTCCACATCTTTTTGAAATCATCTTTTTTCTCATTTTTTACAATATAATTTCATAGAGGACAAAATTAGGGCCAGTGAGGTGTGTAGTAACTTGTCCAGGCTTACATTCTTTCCACTGTATCAGTTTTCATTCCCATTTTATAGATGAGGAAACTAAGAATTAGGGAAGTAAAATGTTCATGTAGCTTATATGATACAGAAACGTGACTCTAGCTCAAGTCTTTGGATTCCAGAATGCAGAATTCATTCTACTAAGCCACATTGCATGTCAGATTGCATCAACTATCATCATCTACTTTTCAGGGTAAAGAGAGTCTATGTCTCTGAGAATCTACAAGTCTATTTTCTACTTCAAATTATACTATTTCAGCTTTCTACTACCTCATTTTAAAGTGCTGAAAATGATAATGGATGGAAGCATTTTCCTCTTTCCCTGTCTTTCTCAAGCAATTCTTTTGTTTTCTTTTTTTTTTTTAAAGAAATCAGGGTTAAGTAATTTGCTCAAGGTTACATGGCCAGTTATTATTTTTGTGTGGGTGCCAAGTATCAAGCAATTATTTTCTTTGAAAAACCTTGCAAATGGATAAGAAAATTAACTGCACCCAAATATTATGTAAAATGTGGATAACACTTTAATCGACCTTGTACAGATTTTTTTTGGACTTGGTAATTCAGGCTTGCTGGTTCCAGCTCTCCTTTTTGTGTTTAGTCTGGTCTATTATTTCTCATATGATTAGAAAAAGGAAACAAATAAGTGTTTGGGAGGATAAAGGGGACACAGGATATCTTTCCAGAAGCCTATGCAAAAGTCATTGAAAGACGTAGATTTGATTAAAACACCATTTAAATACCCCTCCTGATTTTCCTTTTCCTGGATAGATTTCTCATAGACCCTGGTCACATGAGAATTTTACTCTTCTTGGTTTCTTGGTGCTAGTAGTCGCACTAGAAGCTTTTGGGGGCAGTTTGTGGTTGAGAACAGGAGATGGAATATCTAACCTGCATTATGAATATCCCATGTCCTAACACCTAAAATACATCTCTCTTTATCTATTGAAGCTCCTTTTTTTTAAGGACTATGATTTCTACAGAAGAATCAATTGGGCGAGTGATGCTAAAAGCATTAGCCTTAGCTTGGTGTTTTTTTAGCTCACACAAGGGGAGGTTTGTGAGATAAGGGAGGACTGGGGAGCCAAGGTCACATCTGAGCCACATCCCCAAGAGAGACAAAGATACAGTCAGTTCTCTAGAAGGGCAAGACACACTTATAACCCAGCCAGCAGCAGTTATGGCTGAGTTACAAGTAGGGATGAGAAGAAGAGGTTTGGACCTCAGGTTAGATGTTCCTTAGGCCCCAGAAGACAGAACAGGATGGATGATTTAAAGTCTGACAACTCTCCTGATATGGTGCCTGTGTTGTGCCTGGCTCGTCTCACCTCCTGCTTTTATGAAGACACACATGGATTGGTCCACACAACAGAATTGTGCCAAAAAATGGAAAAGAGACATTTGGATAGAAGGTCTAGGAATAGATGGGTCTCTGGCAAGATCGTCAAATCAGTTTCCTACCTCTGATCATTCAGGCTTGGAAGGGTCAATTATCATCAAGTCTAGAGGATTGCAATACAGAAGATTCCGAACAAAAGAGAGGGAGATTGGGGGGAGAGAGAAAGGGTCCAGAGAAAGGGTAGACTGGTGAAAGGTGTGTGTGTGGGGGGGAGGTGAGTAAAATAAAGAGAGCTTTTCAAAAGAAAGTTTAGGTCCAGGAAACCACACTTTTTTGGGGCTATGACAGCACCCAAACCACAACTGTGATCATCTGTAGGAGTTACCACTACCCAGTTTCCAATTCCCAAATGTAGCTGAGAAGTCCACATGAGAAATTTCTTGCCAGGTTTTTGATACTTGCAACTTCCGAGAGGATCACATAATAGATAAATGCTAAATGCTAATTATCAGCAGTTAACATTCATGTACAGCACTGTCCTGGACATATATGTCATAACCAGCTGTGAGCACAGGAATCTAATCCAGAGTCCAGCCTGGGTATCTGTATAATAATGTTGTTATTGTTGGGGAAAATGAATACTCTGTGTGTGAGGGGTGGAGCTGGTGAGAAGAATGTTCCCTTTCTCAAACTCTTACCAATTACTTCACATTTATTTCTTAGTAAGTAGTTCTTAGTTTTTTATAGTTTACTTCTCATTGACCTATACAAATCAATAAAAAGCTATGGTAATAAAAAAAGTCTTGTTTTCTGGGCCTAACCTATCCATCTTTAGTCTAGACATACCCCTTTTTTCTCGAAATCCCACCCTTTCCCTTCTTTCCCCCTAATGGGAACTTCCAGCCTCAGTAATATTTTGACACCTCTTAATCTGTGGGATCCAAGGTAGGAAACCAATAAGATAGCTCACCTGTTTTTATTATCCTCTTGTTTTCATTATGTCTTCCTACCAATTAGGACCTAAAACTGACATTTTCTCAGAACCAAATGATGAAATGTGCTCATCCAAGAATAACTTCGTGCTTAACATATCCTCCTTAATTAACACTTGCTGAATGAAAGACACTATGGAGAATGAAAGACAAGTATATGGAGCTGAACCTTCATTTCCCATGGTTCCTGAGACACCACATGGTTCAGCCCCCTTCTTGCCAGGAAGTTAGAGTCTGTTATATAGGCTTGAAGATACTTGTCTACCAGGCTCTAAAGAGCTTTAGGAAAAATCTGAGTTACATAGTATCCTGGCCCTTGTTCTTACTGTTCATGTTGACCATGATGCTGTGGGGGGTAAAAAATGTTCTCCAATAGGGCAAAAGGAAAGAGTTTCTTTGTTTCCTAGAGACACCACTGGTTGAATTTTAATTTATTTGGCATAATGCCTGGGTTTTGTGAGAGGATGAGTTTGGGCTTAGCCAAAAAATTAGAAAGACTTCCTTCCCAGTGAGAGCCCTCCTTTGTACTAACCAGTCTCTTTCTTCAGCTGCAGTCACAAATCTGAGGATTTACAACTAGTTGTCTGAGAGAGTGTTTTATATGACGCTTAGAGATGTTTTATATAAAATGCTTGACTGGAAAAAAAAACCCAGTAGGTTGGTGTTTATGATTAGATCGTTGAAGTTTGTCCAGGTTGCTTTTATTCAAACCCTTACCCCATCCAGTTGCTAGTTTCCTTTAGGAAGAGAAAACCTTTCATATATATATATATATATATATATATATATATATATATATATATACACACACACACACACACACACACATATATATATATGTATGGTTTTAGTAGGGCATCTTGACCAATGGAGATGCAAGATCTTAATGGAATATTCTTGATCATGTTATTTTATAAGAAAAAGCTGCTCCTCGGGGTTTTATTTTTGCATCCCTTGGTGCTGGACACATGCCTTGAAATAAATGTGTTTGTTCCTTTTTTGAGAGTTGCAACTCATCTTTCCCTTGGTAGCCTTAAGATGCAAACATAGTCCACTAAATTTCTAAAAATAGAAAATCAGTAAGTTAAAATATTTTAAACAACATTTGTGAATGAGATTTAGCACAGCGTACTCTAAGTAGGCTAGACTCAGCAGGCTCAGTTCAAGTTTACTGTTCCCCTTTTCAATTTCCTTTCATGTGTTGTCTTCCTCCATCAGATTGTAAGCTCCTTAAGGGCAGGGACTGTCTTTCTTTTTTGTGTGTTTCAGCTCTCTGCACTGTGTCTGGCACATAGTAGATGCTTAAAAAATATTTATTGACTGACTGATTGACTCATCCATTGCCAAACTATTGAAAGAGTCCCCACTCTGTTGCTCTTGTGATCCAATATAATTTTAATTACTATACTTCTGAACTAAAAATTGGGATATATGGTCTGATAAAGAATGCTAATTAAGGTGGATCCAGGGACTTCAAGTATTTGAAGATTTGTCTTAGGGAAAGAGGTATTAAGCTCGATCTTCTTGGCCCCTAAGCTAAGAATTTGAAACAATAAATGAATGTTGCAATGAAGCGACTTTGTGTTTGATATAAGGGAAACAAATGAACAGGTTATACAAAAGTAGTCTGCCTTGAGGGATAGTGAGCTCTCCTTCACTCTATATCTTCAGGCTAGAGCTGGATACTCATTTTCTGGTGTTGTTTTAGAGGGGATTCCTTTACAGGTACAGTTGGACTACAGGGCCACTGAGGTCTCTTCTAGAACTAAAATGCTGTGATACTGTGGCTGCTCGATGAGATTGCCATGAATGGGTGGATGGAAAACCTCCATGTTGGCCTTTTGATAGTCTCACACACAAGAGACAATCCAGGATGGAAGGTGTAAAGAATATTGTGGAGAATGTGCAAACTGGTTGGATATTGGCCTGGGAGTAAGGGAACAGTCTAGGAATTTACTTTGCAAAATTATGAGAGTGGGTGACTATGTATTGCCTTCATTGTTGATTAGTCCTTACTGTTAAATCTTCTTTTTTTACTTATGTGACACTGTTCTCTATTGATTCTTTTCCTACTTGTCTGACCATTCCTTCTCTATATCCTTTGCTGGACCACTATCCATTTCCTACTCTTTTTGCTTGGGTATTCTCTAAGGTTCTTCTCTCATACCTTATCAGCTCCTGTTATTATTTCTATGTATGTGAATCTTAAATCTATTTATCAATCCCTGATTTCTTGCCAGAATTTCAATCTCATAGTACCAAATGCGTCTTGGATTTTTTTTTTAACCTAAGTGTTCTGTCAGCATTGGAAATTCAACATTTCTGAAATAATCTTTTCCCCCTACATCCACCCCCAAATTTCCCCACATTGAAGACAACACTCTTTTCCTAATTCAAGTTCACACTTTTCCTTTATCTCTCCCTCACCTTTCCTATACTTATCAATCATATCTCTAAGATAATGGCACAGTGGAGAGAGTGCTGTACCTGGAGTCAGCATGGGAAAGATTAAGTTGTTTTCCAGTGTCTGACTCCCACTCTTCTGTCCCACTAGATTGGATGAGAAGAAAACGACTTTAATTCCATTTTTATCATTTACTCCCTACATGACCTTAAGCAAATTGCGCAGCTTTCTGGGCCTCAGTTTCCTCAACTGTAAAATAAGGGAACTGGATTAATCCTCTCCAAGATACATTCCAACTAGGTCCTATGATTGCCTGTAGCATTTATAGTTTGTACCATACCACATGATCTTCCAGTCTTTTATGATTCTCTAGTGATTTTATGTGCGTTCCTTTCATTTCCCCAGCTATCTCCCACAATGTCTAGGTGAGCGCTATATATTTAGGAGATGATTAGTAGCTTTTTGATTGATAGAGGTGTTAAGTCTGGTGCATGGATCTGTGTGTTGATACTTAGAAGCTGCTGGGACTCTTATAACTGGAAGGAGACTTATGAATCATCTAGTTAAAACCCTTCAGTTTATAGAAAAGGAAACTGAGACTCAGGGAAGTGGTGGGAGAAATGTCTAAAGAAGTTATTAAGTAGCAGTACTGGGATTCAAATCTAGTCCCTCACACTGCAAATCCCTTGCTCTTTCCACCAAAGTATTCTACCTTGGGATGTGCCCTCATTTTATATCTCCTAAAAACTTGTAAAGTGTTAACTTCTAACCAAAAAAATAAGAATTTCCAATTTTTTCCTCCAGAAACATGAAATAGTATAACAGTTGCACTTTCCTAGTTATTAGTCTTTCTTGCTACAAATTTCCAAATCAACTGGAATTTGTCCCCCAATGATCCTTTTGTGCTTGACTAATGATTTTTCTATAACTCACTTCTGTCTTTCAGGATCATTTGAATATTTAGTATATCCTACTGAATCTCTTAATGTTTCCATCCATTCTGATGAACAGTGCTTGGATATACAATGGGCTGTTCACCTAAGTGCTTACATGTGGAATTTAAAAATGATTTTCCAAATAGACATCAGCAGAACTACACAAAACAACACTGTTGAGAATGTAAGTATTTTTAAATTGTATTTTTTTCTGTCAATGGGGGGAAAAAGCACTTTGGCATATTTTCAATAGCTCACAATCATGTTAATATTTTCATATAAATGAAATAATTGAATGAAGGAAGTTTCAGCGAAATGCAAGGATGATTCTTGGGTTTTCCTGACAGGGGAAAGTGAAGGAGTTGGTTGATTTTATCTTATCTGCACTTAAAGGCAACAAGAAGTATTTCATGGGATGCTTGCTTATCTGTCCTTGTGGTGTTCATCCCCAGCACTTGGTTTAAAAAAAACTAACATGAAGAGAATTGCAATTTAAGTATCAACATCTGTTGCAGATAATGAAGAGGTAGAGAAATTCCATTATGAATTTTAAAAAGAGCTTCAGACAAAGTCAACATGCACATTGATAAGAAATGGTTTCACAGGGAAGGAAGAAGATCTTTGGGAAAGCAGAGAGAAGAGGAAAAGATGGTAGAGCAGACACTGTCTTGATTTTCACAAGAAGAGAGAGGGTGGAGTTTGTAATCTTATGAATCATCTTATGTAAGCTTATGAATCATAAGTGTGAGCTTGATTTCTGTTCTGGCAAAGTTCTAGAAGGCTCAAAGTTATAGAGCGCACAGAGGAATAGGGAGAAGGCATAGCTAGTCAATCAACTGTGAAAAAGAGACCTAGCCTGCCAGAACCAATAACAAGTTGTGACAGACTGACTTCATTGGCTTTTTTTGATAGCATAACTAACTGGAAGAGTTGAGGGATGCTCTAGATATAATTCACCTAAAATTCAAGAAAATACAAGAGAGACTTGTATACTCTTATTGGGAATGAGGAGAGATGTAGGCTCAATGACTTTTCAGTTAGGTGGACTCAAAACTGGTTGAATTGAGTCAAGTCAATAAGCATTTTTTAAGTATCGACTGTGTGCCAAATACTGCACTATGTGCCAAGGATATACAAGGTGTCCCTAAAGTCTGGACACATAAGAAATCTCATTACGCATATTTTCAAAAAATGAAATTAATGACATTTTCAAAAACATCTTATTTACTTAGCATAAATGAGATTTCATAGGAAAACATAGGAGACACATAGGAAATCTCATTAATTAATTAAATTAATCTCATTAATATGGGAAAATAGTCCCCAATAGCTAATGAAAGCTTTTATTCCATATGAATTTGTCATGGTTAAAATGTTTGCTTAGTAATTATGCCACCATGATGACAAGAAATCATGCAGCCTCTTCTTGAGGACATCCAGTGAGGTGGAATTCACCCTGCCTTCCCCTTGTTCCACCACTGCCAAGAAGTCTTCTCCAGCTTAAAATTCCACATCTTCCCCATATAATCCTTCTATGGCATGATCTCCAGTCCCCTCAGATCCCTGTTAGCCCCTCTGTGGACATATTCTTATTCAATTCTTGTCATTCTGACATGAACACCTAAGGTGGAATTGGATAGTGCAGGAAGGAAACTTGTCCCAAGCTACATGTTGGCCCTTGAGAAATCTTTGCTTCTATACATTCACATAACACAACAGAAATGCTTCTGAAAGTTTTTGTGGAAACTGAATTTTTATGAATTTAATCTTTTAGGCACATGAAGAGACTTTGCATTTAAAGAAGTGCTGTGGTAAATCCCTTTAATTAAATTGTTTTGTAAACCCTAGTTTATTTATCAAGTTTCCTTCAAGTGAGCTGCACTTGGACTTTTGATCCTGACTTGATATTCCCAATGCAGTAATGATTTTTGATGAAATTTGGGCAAATTTAATTTCCTAGAAATTGAAAGCTCTTTTCTCAGCCTTTATTTTGTTATCGGCAAATAACTGCATCAACTCCCAGGGAGAAATTTTTTTTTCAAATTATTGATGAGATACTAAAGCATTTGTCTGTTTACTTTGTTAATTTATTCCTTGGAACAAATTGGCATCAAATAAATGGATTTGGGGGAGGCTAGGTGGCACAGTGAATAGAGCACTGGACCTGGAGTCGGGAGGACCTGAGTTCAAACCTGACCTCAGATACTTACCACTTACTAACCATGTGACCTTGGGCAAGTCACTTAACCCCAATTGTCCTGCCTTCCCCCCTCCAAAAAAGCAAAAAAAAAAAAACAAAACAATGGGTTTTATTGCAGAGAGTGGTTTGGGATTGTTAAAAAGCACTATGCAATTTCCTAGATGTGATCCAACCCTATTTTTTCTATTCTCCACTTCTGATCTAGTTCATTGTCCATCTCTAGATATATGCGCAACCTAAATTATTTTAGTTGAATATTTAAGAATTTTTTTTTTTGCCTTTTGGAGGGCAATTGGGGCTAAATAACTTGCCTAAGGTTACACTGCTAGTTTTGTGTGTGTGTGTGTGTGTGTGTGTGTGTGTGTGTGTGTGTGTGTGTTAAGTGTCTGAGGCCAGATCCGAACTCAGGTCCTCTTGACTCCAGGGCTGGCACTTTACTCACTGAGCCACCTAGCCTCCCCTATTTAAGAATTTTAAAAAATTATCTTACTGCTTGAAATTAAGGTAAGCAATTATTTAGTAAGTCAGGACTATCTATTTGATTAAGTCAGCTAAGTCAAGCTATCCTCCAAAATTCTTCCTAGGTTACAATATTGTGGTTTTAGAAATGTTCTACTTTCATAATTGATTTGACAGCAACCAACTCTCTATATTTCTATTTGCACATTACCACTTTCGGAAAATCACAGGATTATAAAGTGGTGGCCATCTATTGCAATCATAGAAGAGAATCTCCACTACAATATACCTGATAAGGGGTCATATAGGCTCTACTTGGAGACCTCTATTTAAGTGGAACCCTCTACCTTACCATTCCACCTTTGGACAAAACTATTAGGAAAGTTTTTCCATATGGCATTTCTAAATCTTTCCCCTTTGCAGCTTCCTTCCCTTACTCCTGGTTCTGCCCTACTGGCCAAACAGAACAAATCTAAATCCCTTTTCCACAGAATAGCCCTTCAAATACTTAAACATGGCTACCATGCCCCCTACCCATAATCTTCTTTCCTTGCAGCTAAATGACCCCAGTTCCTTCTTACACATTTTCATGCAAAATGGATTCAAATTCCTTCATAATCCAGGTTGACCTTCTCCAGATGCTCTTTAGCTTATCAATCTTGTTCCTAAATTGTGGGACCCTTTATTTATCATGCTATGAATTCAGGCTCTGAATTGTCGAATGTTTTCTGGCATTGAGAATTTAGGTCTTATAAAAAATCCCATTACTAGATTTTCCTGAAGTTTATTTTTCATAAAGAGAAGTTGTAATAAATTCTGATTTTCAAAAACAAATATTTTTAGACTATGTATCCTGCATAAGCAGCATGACTTATGGACAGAGAGCTGCCCTTGAGTCAGGAAAATCCAGGTTCAAGTCCTGCCTCAGACACATATTGGCTGTGTGACTCTGGGCACAGTCACTTAACTGCTTGATGTCCCAGGCAACTCTTAAAAACTATAAATTGCAAAGAAAGCATCTACCCTACATTTCTAGGAATTTCCCATCTTGGATTATATGTCACTTGACTCTCACCACTACAAGTGTCTCTTAGCTTTATGTGGATCCATATGCAGAGTCCCACTGGGTTGCTGCCACATGTACCATTTTCCTATTCCTGTGTAGCCCCATTGGGGAGCATTGGTGATGAATGATGCATTAATAAATAGTCTTATTAAATTTAGAAACTGATGTATAGTTTTATATAGTCTTCAGAATAAAGCTTTTGATTTAGTGTCTAGTAGAGTACTTCTATAAACATTTTTTTTGCTTTATTTTTTGAGGAGGGAAGGCAGGGCAACTGGGGTTAAGCATCTTGCCCAAGGTCACAGGGCTGGTAAACATTGAGTGTCTAAGGCTGAATTTGAACTCAGGTCCTCCTGACTTAAGGGCCGGTGGTCTATTCACTGTGCCACCTAGCTGCCCCACTATAAACATTTTTAAAATGTCAAGGGTCTGTGTACCAGTTTGTTGAGAGTCACTTATCTCTAGAAGGTCCTAATTCAAACTGATACTTCATTTAATAAAAGATCTGCCTTGGAAGCCCATCTCTTTAAGAAAAAAAGCAGACCATGATTGTGGTGGCACCTGAACTCCATTCATAACTCCATTAAAAGGCAGGAAGGCTCCATTAGTCATCAGTAGTGGACAGGCTCAATGCCCACAAAAAAAGCCACTATAAATCAATGCAACACAATTGCATTATGGTATACACTATACTTGTGGTTACCATAAGTGATATGTTTTTCTTAGATAGTATTGGAGCACAATGAAACCATTTGCTCTTATTACATGATGAAAGGTATATAACTTGAATATCTGGTCATAAAGGGCACAATCCAAAGAATAAAATGATATAACACAGTTAAGGCAATCACAGGTCCCACTTCTCTATGTGCGGAGGGGGAGAAGGGAGAATTGGTACAGGTATGTGCTGATGTGGTCACTGTTTATTGGTAAGATGTCAATAAAATTTTCATGCATTTATATATTGCTGTCTGTGGGAAGCTTGAAAAAAGGGGATATAGGACAAAGAACATCCTATATTTGGTGTGACTTCTTGGTTTCCCTGTATGTCTACGTAGGACTGTCCTTACATATGAGAAACTTGAGTATAGTAAGAGCCGTGCTCTGGTGTGAAACTGGCTCATGGTCTTCTTTTTCTGGTCATGAGGAAAGGAGAAAGGAGGAGGTGCCTGCCTACTGCACAACTGGAGTGTTTTACAGGACAGAATGGGAACTCATGAGAGATTATAATGGAGTATAGTGGGGAAAGTACTGGATCTGGGTTGATCCTGGTTTGGAATTCTGCTTCTGCTATTTATTTTTACTATTATCTTCTCTGGGTCTCAATTTTATCTTTAAAATGATGAGGTTGGGGGCGGCCAGGTGGCTCGGCGAGTAAGAGCACCGGCCCCAGTGTCGGGATGACCTGGGGATCGAATCTGGGCTCAGACACTTAGCACCACACCCAGAAATAACTAGCCATGTAACCTTGAGCAAGTTACTTAATCCCAATTGCTTTAAAAAAATAAAATAAAATAAAATGATGAGGTTGGACTGAGTGTCTCTGAGGGCTCTTCCAGCTTTAAATCTGATTTTTGAGTGTCTATTATGCATACTGTGTATTATGACTATATGCTTCCAGAGATACAGAGAAATATGAGACATAGACATTCATAGAGCTTAGTCTAGTTAAAGAGGGTAGCCATGCATGCAAATAATACTTCTACAAAGCAGTACACTTTATAATCTACATTATGTTTCTCTGCAGTGCTATCTCAGTGTTCACTAAGCTGTAAACTCCTAGAGGACAACAGCCTTATCTTGATTAAGCTTCATGTCTTTCTCAGCAACTAGTACAATTATGCTCTGCACACTGCAAGAGCTTTATAAATGTTTATTGTATTTGTATAGGTAATGGGAATTCAAGGGCAAGAGAAATAATCAAATAAAGTCTTCTGGAGGAGGAAGGGTTTGAACAAGGCCTTGGAGATATGGTTGGAATTTGATGAGTATTTGTTGCAGGGAAAGGCAAGAAGAACAATTTAAACATGGGTATAGAGGTGTATAAAACACATATGCAGATACACTATATATTAAACACAGGGAAATCAGGTAACTTTGAAGTGGAAGTTCTATCTGGAGACCAGACAGCTGGATTAGAGTTACATAGGAAAGTTATGAGAAAGAAGGTTTGAAAGGTCTAATTACAAAGGATAAATAAGGAACTTGAGCTTTATCCTTGTAGACTATTCAATGTTGAGCAAGGGAGTAGTAACCTGATCAAAACTACATTTTAAGAAGACTTCACCCAAAGTTACTAGTTTAGTTCTTAGTCAAAATTAAGCATGTTGCCCCAAAAGAACCCTGTGATATGTCCCACATGTGACTGTGAACTACAAGGGTACCTTAGGGTGGGCTGCCCTATATGACCACCATTTCTAGGTACTAACTTTAATTGGATGGTAGGAACCAGAAACTTGATGTTTCTTGAGAGTTTGTTGGATGACTGATTGGAAAAGGAACAAATAGTTACTTGTGAGTGCCTATGAATGTCTTGTATGCCATAGGAGAGCTAACTCATAAATTGAAATTTGATTGCACTGAGCCAAAATTTCCCAGAAAGGAATAATTTCTATTTGTTATTTCTTGTGTTATTTCCTATTTTAAAAAACTTTACATTTACCATATTTTTAAAAGACAGATCAATTCAACAAGCACTTATTAAGATCGTGTGAGGTACTATGCTAGGTATGTGGGTACAAGCGCAAAAATGAAGGCTGTGAGGGCCATATGGATACATTTTTAATATTTGTAGTGGTAGTGAGAATAACTTCTCTGGGACAGAGAAGTTATGAAGGGTCCTGAAATGGACAGTTCCTTGGATAGAAGAGGGGAGCCCCTGGCTAGAGAGCTTTCAGCAGTTTGTGGCAGTTTCTGGTGATTTGAACTATCAGGGAAGCAAGCATGTATGAAACAACTATATGTCACCTCTGTGACTGTGCTAGGCACTAGGGACACAAAAGCAGAAGTAACACAGTCCCTGCCCTGAAGAACTTACATTCTAATGGGAAAAGACAACACATATACATACAAGTACGTACAAAACATATGTAGGTACACTATGTACTAAACACATGTATATCAGGTAAAAGATATATATATTGAAGGGGAAGGCACTAGCTGTTAGGAAGACCTAGAAAGGCTTCATACAGAAAGCCAAATTTGATCTGAGTCTTAAAAGAAATCAAGGATTTCAAGAGGAGAAGGTGAGCAAGATTTATTTATAACTACTCTTGGGGTACAATGAGGGAAATGCTTTGCTGTTTCCTTGTATTGCCAGATTCTATGGGTTGAGGGGCATTTGGGGAATGACAGAACTCTTTCAGATGAGCATGTGAGAATTTGAAGGGCTACTTAGCAGAGAAGGTTAGGCTTAGAGTTGTGGCAGCGTTGGTTGATGTGACCATGCTACTAAATGACCACCTGGGGGACAGTAAGAAGGGGCAAGCTTGGGGCCTAATACAACATATTGAACTATCAGGGCGGCAGGAGAGTACTAAACCCACAGATGGTGATCAGAGAGAAGTTTTCAACCGTTAAGAGATGGAAATACTACTTTTGCCGAGCTCTACTTTCTGAGTGTGGCATCTCTAGTCCATCTAGTTGAGCAGTGATAGGAGTTCTGTACCAGGACTATAATAAAGGCAGCACTTAAGGAAATGGGGACCCCTGAAATTATATGACTTCCAGTTTAGCATTGAAATGGGAACTTCATCTCTGGAAGACTATCTACCAATGAATGGTTAGTCACAGCTTAAGGAAGACTTATGAGAGTAAGTGAAGCAGGAACTCGTTCCTCTGACCCAATTGATAACTTAATGACTTAGATAACTTACTCTGGCCAGATAGTTTGGAAGACGGTGAGGCATACACTCCTCAAGGGTAGCATTTGGTTTGTGATGGCTCAGGCAGTACAATTCCTGTATTGCGTGGGCTTGGGTTAATGAGCTTTTGCCTAAACCTGATTCATAGGGGCAAGGCTGACGCCCCTCCCATGTATCCTGGGTGGAACCATAAGACAAGGTATTGGCAGACAGTCTCCTCATGATAGGCAGAAAACTATATAGGCAGAAAACACAAGGATGAGGGGATTCCCCTGGCAGACAGGACGTTAACATCCAAGCCACTGTCTCAGGTAGAGATCTATCTATAGTGAGAAACAAGGGGGTAAAGAGCTGATAGTTGCCCCCCACACACATACCTTTTGGAGAACCCTGAATGGAATAATGAGAACTATCTTTAGTACACCCAAATCTTTAAGAAAAGGACAAGAAGGAAGAAACTGTTATTATGGCTACTACTAGTAATTACAGCTGCTGTTAGGGAATATGGGACATGAGTCGGTAGATAGAGCACTGTGCTTGAAGTCAGAGACCTGAGTTCAAATCCAGCCTCAAAAACTTCCCAGCTGTGTGGCCTTGGACAAGTCACCTAGCCTGTGTTTGCTACTGGAGAAGGAAATGGCAAAACACTCCAGTATCTTTGCCAAGAAAACCCCATGGACAGAGGTCCACAGGGTCAAAAACAGTCAGATATGAGTGAAACGACTGAACAATAACAACAAGGAATATGGAGATCAAGATGGGTCACTCACTATAAATAACACTGGGAGGTTAGCCAGTTCCCCTCTCCCCCAATATACAGTCTAAATTACTGAGGGAGAGAACTTGGAAAAGGGATAATGGGATACTATTACCTCAATTAAAAATCACAAACAGTATAATTGTCTATGGAGCAGGAAAGCAGCCATTGTTGCAAATAACCCTGACAAGCTTCAGCCTCTCTTCCCCTCTGTAGTGGATCTGCTAGAGTCCTAAATTAGCTGTCATACTGATGAGGTGACTGTGTTGTTGGAGAGCAAGAGACCTTTTTTATGGCAGAGTGGACTTCCCTGCAGACTCAGTTCAGATCCCATCTTTTTCAGGAGGCTTTTCCTGGTCTCCCCCACTGCTGGTACCTTCCTTCTGGGATTATTCTCCATCTTCTCTGCATACATTATGCATGTACACAGCTGTCTTCATGTTGTCTCCTTTAGACTGTCAGTTCCTTGAAGGCAGGGACTGTTTTAGTCTTTCTTTGCATACCCAAAATTTAGTAAAGTGCCCCATACAGAGCAAGCACTTAAAATGCTTATGGACTGATTGAATGAGTAGTCCCATGAAAATAGCAGTGATTGAAATGATTTGTTTAAAGTCTAATTCAGGCTTGGCTGCTGTTTGGTTCTGTTTTTACCCCCATCTCCCACCCCTTTCCCCTTCTCCATCTCCATTCCCTACCAAATTTCTTTGTACCTATGTACATGTTATTTCCTCTGGGGTAAAATGTAAGCTCCCCGAGGGGAGGGGCAGTAATTTTGCCTTTCCTTGTATCTTCCAACACTTAGCACAGTGCCTGGCATATAGTAAATACTTAATAAATGCTTGTTAATTGATAGCAGTACAACTCTGAGGAATCTGGTTCCCTGGGTGTCTTTGTATGTCTATGGTCACTTGTGTTGTGTGTTCTCTGAGAAAAGTCTTGCTCTATGGAGGGCACTGCAGAGTGCTGGAGGTCTTAAGGCATAAAATAATAAAATAAAGGATGAGGCAGAGGGGAGGCGGAAAGAGGACTAGCTCCCAGGAACCATAGGGTCTGGGTTCAAAGCCCTTGTAGCTCTAGACCAGTGACCCTATAATGGCATTATGTCATAAGATCTTCAAATTCTGTCTCTCTCAGGCGTACCTGGGCTAGAGGTCACAGAACCTTTGTGGTATGTGGTTTTGAGACACTGACACACACATATATTGTATCTCTAACTAGTTAGTGGGAAACTCTGCCTTATTACCATTTTTATTTCTCTCTTCTAGAACTATACCTGTACATGGTAAGTGTTGTTGTTATTCAGTCATGTCCAACTCTTTATGACCCTGTGGACCATAGCACACCAGTGCTGTCTGTGTGGTTTTCTTAGTAAAGATAATTTAGCAGTTTGTTATTCTTTTTCCAGTAGATTAAGGCAAACAGAAGTTAGGTGACTTGCCCAGGGTCACACAGCTAGTTACTGTCTAAGGTCAAATTTGAACTTGGGTCTTCCTGACTCCAGGTCTGGCACTCTATCCACTTAGCCACCTAGCTGCCTCCAATATTGAATACTCAAGAATATTTGTTGTAAAATATAAAACATGGTCCCTACCTTCAAGGAGTTTATGATCTCATTGTAGAGACTGGTCAGGCTAGATATGAAGTTTTCTATTATATTCTCTCTGTTCTCATTTTCTTTTTGAAAATTTGAAAATTACTTTTGAATTTTTGTTTTATTATTTGAATTATTTTCTTATCATTTTTGAGGGAAATTAGTCATGAATTATTGCCAGTGCTTAGAAAAATCACAATACCAAACAAAATGTCTTGAAGTTAAAAAAAATAAATACAATGAAATAATAATGAAAGATTTTTTCCACTTCTGTAGCTGATTCATTTGCCCAACAGTATTTTAAATTGTATTAAATTCTTTGCTTTGCTCATTGAAAAATTTTGATAAACTTTTATTTGTGTGTATGTGTGCAGTTTATTTTTAGTCATTTATCTTCTGTTTAATAGTTCTTTCTCTCCCTTTCTCTCTCTCTCCCTCTCCCCTTCCTCTCTTTCTCTCTCTCCCCCTCTTCTTTTCCCCTTCTCCCTCTCCTCCTCTTTCTTGCTGTCTCCCTCCCTTCTCTCCTCTGTCTTCTAGACTCTGGCACTTACTAGCTTTGTGACCCTGGTCAATTACCTTAACTTAGGCAACTCCTTAGGACTTAACCTTCTAAGTCAGGGGTGGGTAACTGGCCCCGAGGTCACTTGTGACCCTCTAGGTCCTCAAGTGCAGCCCTTTGAGTAAGTCCAAGTTTTATAGAACAAATACATTTATTAAGGGGATTTATTCTGTGAAGTTTGGATTCAGTCAAAGGGTCACACTTGAGGACCTAGAGGGTCACACGTGTCCTCAAGTTCACAAGTTCCCCCTGTACTTGTCTATGACTTAGATAAATTGTGATCTATGTTGGTGGAGGGAATTTCCACCCTGGTAGTTCTGTTCTTTCAAAATCACAGATCCTTTGTGTTTTGTTTTCTTCTTCTTTGTTTTTTTCTTCATAAGAAGGCTGACTCTCTTGGATCCTTTCATTCTGATAATCTTGGATTCATCTGAAGACATTAATGTTAATTAAATGTACCTAAAATCCTCTTTATTTTAGAACAACCACAAAAAATTCCAATGGTTATTTAAAAAAATATCCTATCCTTGATACCCACTTAATTGTAAATCAAAATTTTAAAAAGCAGTACCCACATGAAATCATTAGTTTTAAGGCAGTCAAGGAGGTCCTACCCATAGAGGAAGTGCACTTGAACTGTGGGATGATCAGATAGTCAGCTACTGCCGCAAATAACTCTAACGGGGATATTGGGTTCCCTTCCACTCTGAAGCAATGCATGAATAGTAGATAAAACCAGGAAGAGGCAGACCTGTACTGGCATTCTTTTTGTTTGTTTATTCATTTTTAAAAATTTTGTTTTTCAATTAACAAGTAATTATTTTTTCTCCCTCTCATATTTCTCTCTTTCCCCTTCAGTTTAAGAGAAAAAAACAACAAACCCCCCTGTAACAAATAGGCATAGTCTAGTAAAATCATTCCCCACCCTCTCCATGTCCAAAAATGAATGTCTCATTCTAAATCTGAAATCTATTATCACTCTTTCAGAAGGTAAGTAGCCTGCTTGTCAGTTTTAGCAATTTGCTATTCTTTCTCTGAAATAGCTATTGGTTGTTGCATTGATCAGAGTTTTTAAATCTTTCAAAGTTGTTTGTCTTTACAATGTTGTTGTTGTAGTATAAGTTGTTATCCTGATTCTACTGACTCCATTCTGCATTGGTTCATACAAATCTGTGACAAATAAATGCAACAAAGATAAACTGAAGTACATACTCCAAGCAAAATTATTTTACTAGCAGTAATGCTTATAACTGTTAACAAAGTGGATCAGACCGGCTACCACATTATGGCCAGCAACCCCAGTGAGAACAGGGAGATCCTTTTTATGAACACATAGGAATGGGGTGTGGTCTGGGTAGTTGGAGAGCATTACAGTTACACTTGGAAAAGTGGGTTGGCATTTAGGTGTGCCAAATCACACTTCTTTCTGACAATTAATAAATTTTCACTGTTTGATGGGAATCATCTGCCTCTTATCATCTTTGTTAGGAGACCAGAACTACCAGCATTGATCTCCCCTAATTGGACAAGGACAGGCAAGGGCAGATGACATGTCCTGGGGCGGGGTGGGGGGTGGGTTGACAGCAGTTGGTTGGAACTCACAGACAACAAGCAGATGTCCCAGGGTCTTACTGTACGAGCAATGACAACACTCCCTTTCAACCATGTCTTTAAAATAATTCAAACCAGGAAAGACCATGTATCTGAGCAAAGTGAGTTCAGGCAGAAAGTAATAAGGATACAGTAATACAGCATAACATCAATTATGTCATAAAATTAATGTAATAAAAATCAGAGGTAATATAAATTTTTATCTTTTCACACCCAGGTATCTCTGGAGTCATTCCTTTTGTCATTTCTTACAGCCCCATAGTATTCTATTATACTCATGCCATCATTCGTTCAGCCATTCCCCAGTGGATGAGCGATGCTTTTGTTTTCTGCTCTTTGCCATTGCAAAAAAATGTGGTTATAAATGTTTTGGTACATTTAGGTTCTTGTTCTTCTTTCTTAGTAGCATTATCACTGGGTCAAAAGGTATGTACAGTTTAAGAGTGTCTACTGTCTGCCAGGCACTGGTAAATTCTGAGAAGAGAAAGAAAAACAAAAGATAATCCCAGTTCTTAAGGAGCTAACAGCCTAACAAGGGAGACAGCATGCAAACAACAGTGTAAATTCTGTGTGTGTGTGTGTGTGTGTGTGTGTACAGGACATACACACACAGAATATAGACAGACAGACAGATAGATAGATAGATAGATAGATAGATAGATAGACATATACATATATTTATATATATATACATATATATGCACAGGATACCTATACATGTATATATACATGCATATATATATATGAAAAATTACAATTAATCAGCAGAGGGAAAGCTAAAAGGGGCTCTTATAGAAGGTGGGATTTTAACTTGAAGGGAGCCAGGGAAGTTTGAAGAAGAGGAGGGAGAAGATTCCAGGTATGGGACACAGCCAGTGAAAACACCCAGAGTCAGGAGATGAAGTGTCTTAGTCAAGGAACACCCAGGAGACCAATGATACTAGATCACAGGGTACATGGGGTGGGGACTAAGGGTGGAGTTGTAAGGTGTAAGAAGACTGGAAAGGTGTGTTAAGGGAATAGGTGATGAAGTGCTTTGAATGTTAAATAGAAGATTTTATATTTGATCCTGGAAGTGATGGGAGCCTAGTAGAGGTTGTGCTGTGACAAAGGGTGTGCAGAGTTTGTTGTTGTGGGGACTCTTCCAAATTACTTTCTGATCATTATACTGTGGCTACAGAGCTGAGAAGGGGAGCAAGAGCCAGGTGAGGACTTCTCTTGAGAGAACAGAGGGTCAGGTGGGTGGTTGTGTCAGGTATCCTATGGGAATTACTTGCACCTTGATCTACTCTGCAAGCTGTCAAATTTACTATTGACAGAGTTACCCTAAGACCTGGGAGATGATAACCCTCACAAATTCAGCAAATAGCTATGTCCTGGATAGGACCTTCTGAACCCTTCCTTAGACTCTCAGGTATGCCTAGGTTATAGAAAGACAATCAGCAACCACAGGATCCCGACAAGTAACAAATTAGAATAGATTTAGAATGAGAGAGCCCAAATTATTTTATTGACCTGTCACACTGTTCTTATAGCTTGGTATTGGCCAACAGCCTCTTCACGCCAGTCTTGTCCTTCTTCTTTCTCGTAACTCCACATTTTTCATCCTCACCACCAGGAGGGGAGCCAGTCAGTGCCCCTTGTTTGCTAAGATGATAGCGACGGGTTTTATGTTTATTTTTCAATCCAGCACCACTTTGTGGCAGTTCAGACATTTCATCATTCAGTGTAGATCTTGTTATCCTAGCCAGCTTTGGTTCAGAAGGTCTACTGGTTTTCACATTCATTCTCCATTTCTTTGTTTTTCAGAAAAATTATACCACAACTCTGAAGCCTAATGAATCTCTACAGTGGTGTTGGCATTCAGCACTCCCTTTAGAATGTACTTCTCATTTTGTAAAAATCAGAAGTATGGTGGATGATGAAAGATACCCAGAGTCTAGGATCTGGAGTCCCTGGAGTCCAGTGATGGAATCAGAGGGTAAGAAGAAAAAGGCTTTTTAAACATGGTCTCCTAATAATAAGTGGTTTATAGCCAGATGGGTATTTAAATTGATATCACTAGAAGTTTCCATGGATTATAGGTCTAGAGCTAGAAATGACCTCATTTCACAGATGAGGAAACTGAGGACCGGGCAAAGTAAGTGATTTGTCCAAGTTCACAAAGGTAGGAAATATCAGAAGTAGAATATGAACCCAATTCATCACTTAACCCCTCTAATCCTTAGTTACCCCCTTGACGTTGTTAGGATATATAAACTTCGAAGCACTGAATAAAAGTGAATTGTTAGCTTTGACATTTTTATTTCAACTGCCACTGTTGTTATTATCATCCTGTTTGTTCTGTGTTGTTATTAAGGGGCCTCCAAAGGCCTACTTATGCCCAAATCTTTCACCCACCATTAAAACCATTTCTTTGGGTTATGGCAATTTATCTTGAGGAGAACTAAAATTTAAGTGTTATCTGGGAAGAACAAAGTATGAACCCATTAACACCCTAACAGGGTTAGCTTATCAAGTGAACTCACTTCAGAAAGTAGGACCTTGAAGGAATCAAGTCCAACCATATACATTATTGATAGGGCAATGTTGCTGGAGTTTTGGGGAAAAGTCTGGTGGATAGGATGGTTGTCTGAGAAGCACAGGAAAATCAGCTTGCGGGGAGCAGACAGGGAAGAGGGCTGGAGCCATATGAAGATATCACTTTTCCAGGGCACAGCCCTGGACGGCTGTGTACCCATAGCTCCAGTAGAAACCTGAGACTTCCGGTCATTTTAATGGCTCTCTTGAACTCAGTAGTATAATTTATCCAGATATGTAGTAACTTTCATAACTTGGATATATTCATCCTATTGGTTTGCCAGGGTCTTTTCCCTCTCTAATAACTTAAATAAACAATATCCTTTCCTGTAAAGGGTAACTTGCTTCTTATAAACAGGAAACAGCTGGCCTAGAAAGTCAAAGATAAGCTTAGGATTGCTATGTCATCCTCTGAGGAATTTCATGTATCTGGTTAATGAGAAGAGTGACCATATAGTTTCAAAATCTTTTTTAAAAATTATGGTTTTCATTTGTTGTCAACCCCCAACCTCCATTCCTTTGCAGATATGTGGTGTTCATGGGTATAGAATAGTACATGTCACATTTTTGATATATCAATAATAATTTTGCTGACTTCTCCCCTTCCCCCAAAATCCTTTATTGTAAGGTAGAGCTGTTTGGTGGGGAAAAGGAGGAGGGATTCAGAGGGAAATCTAGGTGACATAAAAACAAAAGATAACAATAAAAACTTGTTAAAGTTATGCTAAGTTTCTTTAACACAAATAAGCTGATAATTTAAAGCTATGTGATACTAGGACTTCCTTAAAAAGTATTATATTAAAATACTAGTCTAAGTCTTATTATCATCAGAGAGTTGGGGATTGTCATAATTAGCAATGAAGCTATCACTTTTGTACAAATGTAGCTGAATTTGCCTCTTTTTTCAACCTGGAAAATTTTACCAACCTACCATTTAAAAAAATATTTTAATCAATAAACATTTACTTACTTGGCATATTCTAGGCACTGTGATAAGCATCAGGGATTTAACTATAAAACAAAAAAAAATGCCTGCACCTCCAGGAACTTACATTCTAATAAGTTTATCCACATGTTTCCCCACATGTGCTCATGTGTGTGCACGCACACACAAACACACACATGTATATTTTTCATTAGAACATATAAGATAAATACAGAGTAGACAGAAAGTAGCCTTACTGGGGATGGCAGGAGCAGCTGAGGGAACCAGGAAAGGGCTCCTGGAAGAGTTTTGGAACACTAACTTGAGATAAGTCTTAAAGCAAGCCATGGATTCTTTGAGGAATAGTTGAAAAGAACATTCTAGGTATGGGGAGCTGCCGGTGCCAAGCCCCAAAGCCAGACGGTGGAGTCTCATTTATGTGGAAGAACAAGGTCAGTGTAACTGAATCATAGAGCACATGGAAAGGAGTAGAATATAGAAGACTGGAGAGATAGAAAGGGGCCAGGCTGTGAAGAGCTTTACATACCAAGGGACTCTATTTGATTTTGGAGGTGATACGGAGCCACTGGAGTTATATAGCAGGGTACTGATGTGACCCAATCTTCGCTTTAGAAAAATCTTATTTAACAAATGAGTTGGAGAATGGATTGGAGTGGGGAGACATGGAAGGCAGGAAGATGAGTGACAAGGCTATTACAGTAGTCTATTTGAAAGGTGATGAGGGCCTGAGGTGGGCAGCCAGGTAGCTCAGTGGTTAGAGTATCTGGTCTGGAGACAGGAAGACTCATCTTCCTGAATTCAATTTGGGCCTCCATCACTTATTAGCTGTGTGACTCTGGGAAAGTCACTTAGCCCTGTTTGCCTCAGTTTCTTCATCTGTAAAATGAGCTGGATAAGGAAATGGCAAACCCCAAAAGACTCACTAAAGAGCTGGTCGTGACTAAAGGAACTCAATAACAACAGTGACAGCATGAATTAGAGTGACAGCTAAGTGAATGAAAAGCAAGGGACATGCATGACACATGTTGCTACAAAAGAAATTATAATGTTTGGTATCAGATTTGAGTATGACATTGATATTTAGAACCGAGGTAACTGGAAAGATGGCAGTGCCTTCAACAGTAGGGAAGTTCAGAAGAGGGCAAGGTTTGGGGGAGAGAGTGTTTTGGACAGACTGAGTTTAAGAAGTCTATGGAACATCTATTTCAGAGTGTCCAGTCAGTTGATGATTCAGGCCTGAAGCTCAGGAGAGAGACTAAGGTTGGATATATACAACTGGAAATCACCTGCAGAAAGATAATAATTGAACCCACAGGAGCAAATGAGATCATTAAGTAAGAGAATGTAGGAAGACAAAAGAATATAGCCCAGGAAAAAGCCTCCGCATACAACTAACTGGTAATAGGGATGGGAAGATGCAGAAGAGACTGAGAAGTGGTCAGATATGAAGAAAGAGAAGCAGAAGTCCCAAAACCCCAGAAGAACGAGAGTATCCAGGAATAAGAGGTGATCAACTAGGTCAGGGGCAGAATAGGGATAAAAAAGGATGAGGATCAAGAAGAGGCCACTGGGTTTGACAATGAAGAACTCATGATAACTTTGGAAAGGTGGTTTCAATTGGGTCAGAATTGATAATAATTGATAATAAATAAATAAAATCAGGTCAGAAGAATGATGAGGTCAGGGGATTTTGAAGAGAGTGAACAAAGAGGAAATGGAGGCACTAATTGTAGTTTGTTGTTTGTTTTTTTTCCAAAGGACTTAGGTGAAAAGAAGAAGGGAAATATAGGATGGTATCTGGCAGATGTGGTTAAGATTTAGTTATGGTTTATTAAGGATGATTCAGACAACCTTGGGTTTGTTTGGAGACGATAGGAAAGGAGTCAGAAGACAAGGACAAATTGAAGATTAGAGATAGTGGAGATGATGGTTGGGGCAATCTTCAGCAGAAGATGGGAGGAGATGGCCTCGATGGTACATGGAGAGGGGTTGGCCTTGGCAAGCACAAGGGCTGCCTTATCATTAAAGACTGAGTAAAGGAGGAGTTGGTGGGGGTACAGTGTCAGCGGTATCATGTGCACAACCGGACATTTGGAAATGATTCTGTACAAGTTCTCCCCCCCCCACACTTTGCAAAAATTAACTCTCCCTATTTTCCAAGTTTATCTACCACTATTTTTTCATCTTCTTTCCCCTTTTCCCATCCTTTGAGTTTCATAGTTTGGTTCTCTACAATGCCTGAATTCTGTGCTTTAATTGCTAAAATTCCCTGTTTTTTGGGCCATTTGAACTTGGCCTAAAGCCACAGCAGGTGACATAAGTAGAGCAGGGGTTGTTTGCCTTGTTTGTGTGTCATGGACCCATCTGGCGGTTTGGCGAAGCCTATTTTAAATTCATAAAAGAAAATACATAAGGTTACAAAGGAAACTAAAGATGTAATTTTTATTTCCTATAGAAGTTCACAGATTTCTTGGAATCTATCCAAGTTAGGAACCCCTGCTCTAGATAGAACAGCATTTCTTTCTTCTTTCCTTTCTTTCTTCCTTCCTTCTTTTCTTTCTTTCTTTCATTCTTTCTTCCTTCCTTCCTTCCTTTCTTCTTCTTCTTCTTCTTCTTCTTCTTCTTCTTCTTCTTCTTCTTCTTCTTCTTCTTCTTCTTCTTCTTCTTCTTCTTCTTCTTCCTCTTTTTCTTCTTTTTGCTTTTTGGAGGGGGGAAGGCAGGGCAATTGGGGTTAAGTGACTTGCCTAAGGTCACATGACTAGTAAGTGTTAAGTGTCTCAGGCCACATTTGAACTCAGGTCCTCCTGACTCCAGGCCTGGTACTCTATTCACTGTGCCCCCTGGCTGCCCCAAAAACGGCATTTCTCAAATGGGGATCATAAAAGGACTCCAGTGGAGGCAGAGAGCAGAACTCCAAACAGTAGGGTAGTAGAAGCAGCCTGTACATTAGAACAGTTTCCTCACTATTTGTCTAACTGCCACGCCCATCTTCATTCTAAACATCTTTTTGCCAGTATCACCATTGACTTACTTTTTTGTTCTTCCTATTTATCTCTCTTGATTCTAATTTAATAAATATTTATTAAGCTTCCCCCCCCCCCAAAAAAAATGTTCATAGCATAGAAGAGAGAGTCAAGAAGCCTTGGAGTTTGGAAGACTCTGTCTCTAACAAATACTGGCTATGTTGACCATAGTCAAGTCATTTAAGTAGAAACTAGAGGGGATTGATCTTGGGAGTCAGAAAGGCTTGAGTTCAAATCCTGCCTCAAATACTTTCTCCTATGTGATCCTGGTCAGTTTACTTAACCTCTGCCTTAGTTTTCTCATCTCTAAAATGGGAATGATATGGATAGCACCCATCTCTTAAGGTTGTTGTGGGGAACAAGTGAGATAATATATGTGGAGTGCTTTGCAAACCTTAAGGTGCATAATATACTGCACCTGTTTTTAGTTTATCCATCGGTGTCACAGGCAAGTCTCTAAGACAATGTGTTACAGAAAAGTGGGCAATCTGCATGAAGAGGGGGTTGTCCTATCTGTAGTTTATTATATTGGAGACATCACAGGTGGGCAACCCCTCTCTTTCCCTAATACCTGAAATGTATGTTAACTGCCTTATTGTTTCCCTTACATGTCAGGGAATACAAAATGCTTTTATAGTTAAAATATTAACTTATAGTTCTTGAGTACCTGTTTCCATCTGGGAAGATTAGAACAGAGTTTTGAAGTTTATTCATGCTTAAATCAGAGTGTAAAGACATCAGTTATGTTGGGGGGGAGTTTGGAGGGGGCAAGGTAGGGCAATTGGGGTTAAGTGACTTGCCCAAGGTCACATAGCTAGTTTTTGTGTTGAGTGTCTGAGGTCAGATTTGAACTCAAGTCCTTCTGACTCCAGGGCCAGTGCGCTATTCAATGTGCCACCTAGCCGCCCCAACATCAGTTATATTTAAATAGATGCATTGTAAAAGGTGCCACTGCAGGCCATTGGATCAATGCACATCATTTTCCAAACACACATTATTGCAGGTAGGTGCCAGACAGATGCTAACAGCAGTTGCTCATGATGCATATGTGACTTTTGGGGATAGGATACTTGCAGACAGCTTCCTGGCTCAGTGGATAGAATACTGGACCTGAGTTCAAATCCTGACTCAGACACTTATTAGCTGTGGGAATCCTGGCTGGACAGGTTACTTGACCTCTGTGTGTCTTAGTTTATCCATCTGTAAAATGGGGATAATAATAGTACCTACCTTCCAGGGTGAGGTTCAAATGGGACAATATTTGTAAAGCACTTTGTAAATCTTAAAATGTCATAGAAATTTTATGGTAAACATTTTTATCATTTCTATTATTATATGGAAGTATAATGTTGGTGGATTAGAACTTTCCTCCATTCTCCCTTTTCAAAACTGACTGACTGCCCAACCACAGTAGTAAATGCTTAATTTATAAAGCAATTATTCTATTGACCTGAAAAGGGAACCATTAAACAAATGATCAATAGACCTAGAAATAGGACCCATTAAGCCCAGTCACAGAAGCAGCAATAGTTTGTTTACCAAGAAGGAATTGGGGAGGAGGAGAATTCTGATTCTGATCAGAAGTTCCTGCAGCTACTGATTCAATTTATTTTTGCCCAATTTTTCTCGCCTTTGTGATATGCCTTTAAAAGTAGTGAGCACCAGCCCTTCCAGCGTCCTTCAGGGATCCTGGCTTGCATCCCATGGGATGATGATTGGATGCTTGGTGCTGCTGCCCTCCCATTTCCATGGCCAATAGTGAAGCATAGAATACCGGAAGTGAAACCTCAGAGGACCTGGGTTTGAATTCTGCCTCTGACATTTTACTGGTGGTGAGGCTGGCAAGTTTCTTTCTTTTCTGAGCCTCAGTTATGGGGGACAGCGTCTGTGTTGCAGTTTTATAGAGTTCTAGGAAGAAGTGTGGGCTCTCATTTTAATCATATAATGTGCAAGAGATTCTGATTTGTTGATTGTTTGCTGTGTCTTATAGGGCAGGACTCCTCAGGCCAATTTCGCATTTTCCCTGCTGATATCATATATGCCGAAGAAGGTTCCAGTGTCACCTTTTGCTGCATTTCTGGAGCATATTTCCATGAGAAAATAAGGTTTTTTTATGAAGACAAGGCTATTCAAGGAATAAAACTGAGCTCCCATACGACAATGTATGAAGTGAATAATGTTCGTTTTGTTAGGAAACAAGGGTCAAATGCCTTTTGTAGGATGGACTCTGTCATCAAAGGTGTTGTCTTATATGTAGGAGGTAAGGACTTGAATTTTAATTATGTTCTTTTTCTCCTGTTCAGTGAAATATATTTATTATATCCTTTTTTCCAAAGAGAAAATATCTATATCTATGTGTGTGTATATATTTGTGTGTATATGTGTATACACACACATATCTATCTTTATGTATATTTATATAGATATATATCCATGGATAGCCTTGATATACCATAATGTTCCTCACTAAGATACTAGCTTCTAGAAGATTTTTAGAAAGATTTCTTAGAGTGATACACCAAAGTTACCCCAAGGTCATTTTGATGCTTTAAAAACCAGTACTATGGAAACAAAAACTACAGTTACTGCTATTGGTCAAAACCCCACCCCACCCCCTTTCCTGTGATAATTCCCATTTATTTCTACTCTACTTTACTCAGAAGTAAAGTCAAGGCTCAGAAATGTGGCTGAAGAGGGACGTGCAATCTTAAGATGGAGAGTATCTTTGTCCTTCCCTCAATGGTTAGGATATTTGTCACCCATGTGAAGAAATCACTTGTGGCTGGGCTGGCTAGTATGTCCATCCGTCCCCAACTTCCAAAGGCAAAATCACATTGTTATAGATTCTAGGGGCACAATGTTTCAATTCTTAGTGATTCTCTTCAGCTGGCAAACACATTAACACCCTTATACAGAAACCTGTAGAAAATAGACTAAGTGAACTTGATACTAAGAAGTGCTTAGTCTGGGGCAGCTAGGTGGTACAGTGAATAGAGCACTGGCCCTGGAGTCAGGAGAGCCTGAATTAAAATGTGGCCTCAGATACTAGCGGTGTGACCCTGGGCTTAACCCTGGTTAATCACTTAACCCTGATTGCCTCCAAATATATTTTTTTAAGTTCTTAGTTGGGACAGCTTAGGTGGTGCAGTAAAGCACTGGCCCTGGAGTCAGGAGAACTTTAGTTCAAGTCCTGCCTCAGACACTTGACACACTTACTAGCTGTGTGACCTTAGGCAAGTCACCTAACCCCAATTGCTCTGCCTTCAAAAAAAGAGCTTAGTCCAATCAAACTTGTACAACCTTCCACTGTGGTTCTACTTGCCTATGCTTATGCTGTATTCCCTAATAACCCACAGACTTAGACATTGGAATATCTGAACAAGAAATTCTCCTCTACAAACATTCTCCAGAAGGAGTTGTACGGTCTTTGCTTGAAGACCTCTAGTAACAATAAATCTAGAGGGATGGCTAGGTGGCTCAGTGAATAGAGCACCAGCCCTGGAGTCAGGAGGACCTGAGTTCAAATCTGGCCTCAGACACTTAACACAATAACTATCAGTGTGACCTTGGACAAGTCACTTAGCTCCAAATGCCCTCCCCAAAAAAGCAAAAAAAAAAAAAACCCAAAAAACAATAAATCTACTACCTTTCAGGGTAGCACATTTCACCTTTCCCCACCTCTAGTTATGTAGATGTTTCCCCTTAATCTGCCTCTTTTCAGATCCCACCTACTGGCACTAATTCTGTCCTCTGGGGTCAGAGGAACAAGCTTATTCCCTGAAGACAGCCATGAGGTCTTCCCCTAAGTCATCTCTTCTCTAAGCAAGACATCCTCAGCTCCTTTAACTGATTTTCATGTCTGACCCCAAGCCCCTTTGCCCCCAGCTCAGTCAGTCATATACAGCCTACTGGACCCACCAGGCATCATTTCCAGGTTATGCATGTTTGCAGATGCCAGGTTTTTCACAATGTTTCCTGCAACTTATGTGGCATTATGTGTGGGCACAGCATAGGCCAGCAGCTTTGTGCTATTTCTGTTTCATGACCCCCACAATCTCCACTACCACTACGTTCTTCACCCCTGCTATAGTTTCTGTGACACCACTTCCTTACTCTCCAACCATTAAGGGTCAGTGGGAAGTCCTTGCTGGAGTTGGGAGGCAAAAGACTTGGGATTTGCCACTATCTTGGTGACTTTGAGCAAGTGATTTCATTTCTCTGAGCATCACTTGTTCATCAGCAAAATGGGAGTATTAACATTGCCCCCACCTTCTCTCACAGGGTTGTCATGAGGGTCAATAGGAACACATGTAAAAATGTTTTATAACTGCAAATATACTCCAACTTATTTTTAAACTGAGATAAAAAGTCTTGTTTAGAGGTAGAGTAAGATCTAAAAATGACCAGGGTGAGAAAAGCCCAACAAAAGATGAGTTTCCAAAATGGCAGCCGTATTATCCTATTCAAAGGACATCTCTTTCTCAGAAGACAATAGATTGAGAAGAGTAGACTGCAAAATCTACTAGTAAATGTAGTTCTTATTCCCCATAAAATTACCCATTATCTTAAGACTATCATCCCCAGACCACCTGTAATGGGAATGGGAATTTAAAGATGTTCCCTGCCCCTGAATAGACCTAGGGGTAGTTTGAAGATCTCCCCTGCTGTGAAGTAAACTCTGCCCCCCCACCATAGACTGAATGTAGTCACATGGAGCCTGTGATGGAGGGAATTTGCTGAAGGGTGGAGCAGAGCCACAGGAAGCTGGGAGTCAGAACTAGCCGGACTCTGGGGGGAGAAGATGCTCCTTAAGCAGACAGAGAGGTTTGTGAGTAAATATTGGTTTTGTATTGGTTTATGGGAAGGCTGAAGGATGCTGTGGATCTCAGGGTTATTATGGCTTCTGAATATCTTTGGTACTATGATGGAATTGGGTTGCTGGTTTTGGGATTGGGTTTTCTGGTGTCTAAATAAATCCTTCAGTGCTATCCTCTATCTGGAGAGCTTGGCATATTTTGCGATTGAACGCCATGTGATACTTATAGTCATGGTCTTTATTGTGATCATGGGCTCTGTAAATATTGCCTTGGTGCTACACCACCTTCCACATCCTTCTTTCTCAGACTAATAGAGATGCTTTCCTCACCTTTGCTAGCCAACTCGGGCAAAGGGGTTGGGGCTGACATTGGGTCTTCAGGGCTATCTTCCTCCAGCACCATATGATATCCAAGGCTTGATGGAAGGGCTGAGGTGCTATGACTTTGGAAGAGGGCCCAGAACTTAGTCAGAGTCCTTGCTGGAAGAGGAAGAGGAGGAGGAGGAGGAGGAGGAGGTGGACGAGGAGGAGGAGGAAAAAGAATGCTTACTACACTTGTTCTGTCCATGCATTTTCTTATGAGCTTCCTTTACCTTCTTTCTCAGCTTCTCATCCTTCATTATACCTGACCCCTCTACTCCTGGGGTAAAGGAATTGGCAGAAAGTACATCGGGGCAGCAAGTAGGCGGCATGGGTACCACAGCTGCTGTCCCGGCTCTGACTGGAAGATAAAGTGACTTCCCTGGGAATCCCCCTGGTGAAGGAGGGAAGATACTGGAGGATACATGGGATCAGCTAATGTTGGGTAGACAAAGTTAGACCCCTCAGGATACCTAGGGGTATATGGGAAGCTCAGGAGAGTCTATCCCTGGTTGCCCTGCTTGGGGGTCTGACATTCTCTGCTGAAGTTGCTTCTTCTACTCCCATGACTGAAATTCTTCTTTCCTCACCCTTCCTCCCAGCACCTACTTCCCAGTCCCACTCCTCTACACTCTAATATTCTTATTTTAAAACACTATGGGAAATGAGCAACGTTATGGCATCACTTTGGACAGGGTTACATGTAAATTTTCACTCCGAAGCTCACATTTGTTTCTTTTCTAATACGCATGTTAATAAATTCTGTGCTTGGCTTTACAGCCATATTGCCAATCCAACATTAACATTTCTTGCTCAGGGCTACACTTACATGTCTCACTATGTCTCTGTCCTTTCATTCTACTGTTCCTCACTAGAAGGCCTTCATCTCCTAGGACCCACGTGTGGTTTTATCTTGGGTTGCTGGGCTACATCCATTTATAACTATTCTCACTTCCTCATCTCCAAAGGACTTACATTAACCTGGGGCTGCATGTTTCCTGGAATAGGAAAAGCCATTCTTTTGCCTCACAACCACAACTGAAAAAAAACTAATTTCCCAGGAGACCTAAAATGAGGTAAAGTCCAAACTTGCCCTTCCCTCAGTTCCTCACTGCCATTACCTCTTTGATGTAAGGGTTTCACTTGAGGACCTAGAAGGCCACATGTGACCTCTAGGCTGCAGATTCCCCTCCCCTGATCCTAGACTCTCAATATGGGCTATATTAAATTACTGAAGAATAATGAAGTCCTCCTCCAAAGCCCCACTGTGAATGGAGGTGACTTGGCTTGTCTTGGGAGTTCACCAAGGTTAGGTAGGTTCAACCATACTAGAAAGATTTAAAGGATGGTTCAGACCACATACTATACCTGTTCTCTGAGGACCAGCCTAACCAAATGTGGAGAAGCCTATCTTCAGTGGACTGGCTACTTAGGGATGAATTCCTCAGCCATGGCAAAGAATGAAAGGAAGGAAAAATATAGTTGTACGGTAGTTCACACTTACCAAATGTGATACCTGTGTAATCTCATTTGATCCGCATAACAACTCTGTGAGGTATATAGAACAGGTGGTATTATCCTCCCATTTTACAGATGAGGAAACTGAGTCCTAGAGAGGACAAATGATATACCATAGGTCATGCAGCTAGGAGGGCACAGAGCTAGGACCCTAAGCCAGGTCTTATGATTTCAGGTCCGGTGACTTTCCACTGTTACTACACTGCTTCTCTTAGCTTAGGATGGGTAGTTACCCCTATTTTCTACCTAGAGAGTTGCCTTAGGAATATGATAGAGATTGGATCTGGCACGGCAGGCAACATGTGATCAATGCCTGTGGTTATTAATGAATTGATGACTAGTGGGATCACCCTGCATTCCAGGCTGATCTGTTCTCATTCAACTTCAGAGAGACTTAATGTCTAGGTCTGTCCACCATAAGAATCATTACTGACACAATGTCCATGTCACCTGTGTTTAAAGGCTTCAGCCTTAGCTTTGCCAACAGGTTTTGTTTGTGTTCATAGGAGTACTTGAAGAGCCCAAAGATTTTTCTTGTCAAACTCGGGACTTAGAGACTTTGAACTGTACCTGGGACCCAGGAAGAGAAACATTGCTGGAGCAGCTTCCAAACAACTACAGTTTATTTGAATGGCAAGTCATGTCTTCTGATTAAACTTGGTGGTACTCCAGCCCTCCCTGTGCGGGGTGTAAAGCTGAAAGCTTCCCTGGGGGGTTACAGAAAGCAAAAACAAATATGCCAAATTGCCAAACTCTAAAGGGCTACTGGTTTGCCCTGGCTCTGACCAAAGTTTTGTTAAATCTAATGAGTAGAGAGAAAAGTTGCAGATCCACATGATAACCCAATCTAATTCATGACTTAGGTCTACTTAATTTCCTACTTTACTTATGGTGGCATAACGTTTATAATTCATTATAGACCTCTCTAAAATCTGCGAAGTACTTTGTATCGATTGTCTCATTGGTACCACAGACATCTCCATTTTGCTGATGACAAAACTGAGAATCATAGAGACTGAGTCATTTTCCCAAGGTCACATTTGTGAGAACTGGGACTCAAATCCAGATCTTCTTGCTCTGTCTGGTTATCTTTGAGAAAGTTACAAAGCTCTTTGGTCAAAAGAAACTAAGGGAAGTTCTAACAATCCACGAGGAAGCAACAGGAGGTAACTTATTATAAAATAAATAGCAGTTATATAGTACTTTAAGATTTACAAGATGCTTTACAATTATCTCACTTGATCCTCACAACAACCCAGTGCTATTATTATCCTTATTTTACAGATGAGGAAACTGAGGCAGACAGCGGTTAAGAGGGTCGTGGAGGGGTGGCCAGGTGGCTCAGTGAGTAAGAGCACCAGCCCCAGTGTCGGGATGACCTGGGGATTGAATCTGGGCTCAGATACTTAGCACCACACCCAGAAATAACTGGCTGTGTAACCTTGAGCAAGTTACTTAACCCCAATTGCTTAAAAAAAAAGAAGAAGAGGGTTGTGGAGCTAGTAAGTGTCTGGTGTAGGATTTGAATTCAGTTCTTTCTGACTCCAGGAGGCCCAGTGCTCTATCCATTGTACCACCTCATTGCCTCTGTAAAAATGTAAAATTAACAAAAACCAATTTGTTTAAATTCTATTTTTATTGTCCACAGTTTTCAGTGGGGGAACAAGTGGATATCTGCTACTGTTCCCAGCAATATAACATGGAACATTCTGGATATGCTCCCTAGGCAGGAACAGGTCTATTTTTACCAAAACTGTGTTATTGTAATTATTTATTTGTTTGTTTGTTTTAAAGGTTTTCCCAAAAAAAGGTTGATTGTGCTCACAAAAATTGGTGTACCTGGAAACTAGCTCCAGATATTCAGGACACATATAACTTTACCCTGATGGCTGAAAATAAACTAAGACAGAGAAGAACGAGCATTTTCTTTAATGTGACCCAACAAGGTGAAAATGTGGATAGCAAAGTAAACTGTATTATCTTCTCTACAAATCTTTAACCACCATGTAATGTATAATGTACTCTCTTTCTTCCTCTCTCTCTGTTTCTCTTTCCATCTCTTTTCCCCTCTCTATCTCTCCCTCTCTCTCCTTCTTTCTATCTCTTTTTCTCTCTCCCTCTCTCTTTTCATCTCTTTCTGTCTCTCTCTACACACACATATACATACATATATGTATATGTACATATAAATACATTAATTTCTCCTGTCACAAGGTACTGTGAAAAGGGCACAGACTCCAACATCAGAGGATTTATATTTCCATCTGCACTGTTATGTTTATTACTTGTGTAACCTTGGACAAATCATTTAACTTCCCTGGGCTCCTGTTCATTCTCTCATCTGTAAACTGAGAAAGGGGGTTGAACTAGATCTAGTGCTTTGAGGTATCTTCCAGCTCTAGTGCCATGAATGATCCAGGCTAGGATCAGTTTTCTCTTAAGTCAAATTTGAATGTTATCAGTCCTCCATTTCTTAATAGCCTTTTCCTCTCACTGGAGAGGTATAAGCAACAATCCTTCCCCTATTCACAATCTTCTCTTCTTGCTCCATTATCATGTTATTTTGATTTGCCAAACAATTCCCCTATATGCATTGTGCCTTAACCATGCCATAGTTGTTGTATAAACCCTTTTTGGGGTTGAGGACGGAAGAAGGAAAGATGTTTTCCAAAAAGAAGATAGCATGTCCCTATTGTCTTTTTCTTATTTGAAAGGAGATGCTTGACTAACTTTTAAGTTAAGATACCAAAAGTTAGATCAAGTCAAGAAGCTAGTGATTTAAAGCATTTTAAAAATATGGCTATTATTGAGATTTTTCCTCCAAAAATTGCCTGCTTACATCCTTTGGTTGACTCTTTTCCTTATAAATTTGATGCAGTTCTTTATCTACCTTAGAAGTAAAACCTTTATCAGAGAAACTTGTTGCAAAGGATTCCCCCTGCCCCTCACCCCCAGTTTCCTGCTTTTCTTCTAATTTTAGCTGCTTTGGTTTGGTTTGTGTAAAATCCTTTTAATTTTATTTAATCAAAATTATCCGTCTTGCTTCCCGTGAACATTCTAGCTCTTGTTTGGTCTTGAATTCTTCCACTATCCATAGATCTGACAGGTAATTTCTTCCATGTTCCTCTAATTTGCTTATAATATCATCCTTTATGTCTAAAGCACATACCCATTTTTAGCTTATTTTGGTATACCATATGAGATGTTGTTCTCTGCCTAGTTTCTGTCATACTACTTTCTAGTTTTCTCAACACTTTTTATTGAATAGAGAATTCTTGCCTCAATAGCTGAAATCTTTGAGTTTATCAAACATTAGCTTACTTCGCTAATTTATTTGCTTCTGAAAAATTGTGTGCCTGGTCTGTTTCATTGATTAATCCCTCTTTTTCTCATCCAATACCAAATTGTTTGGATGATTACGGCTTTGTAGTATAGCTTGGTCTGGTACTGATAGACCCCTTTCCTTCTCATTTTCTTAGCATGGTTTTCTAGCCACTATGTCAAGTGAATATTTATTTACCTTTAGAAAGTATAGTAGGAATTTGCGTTTCCTACATGAAGACTACATTTTGGATCTATATGTTTTTTATTCTCTTGACAGTTCAACCACAGCTTGGTGAAATATCTATTGAAAATGTAAGTGCCACAGAGGCAACATTGACATGGAAAATTATTCCCAATCATAAAAAGCTCATTTTCTTGTGTCAGATTGAAGTCTCCCATGATGGAAAAGGAATAGAGGTAAGAAATAGTCTTTGGGTGGTGGAATTGAACTGTTGAAAGTTATTTAGACTTTTCTTCTTGACCTCTAGTAGTAAAGGACATATGGTGTGGCAGGATCTCCACTAAAAAGTCTCTGCAATTAATTTCTCATTGTTGAGAGGTTTCAATCCAAATCAGGATACGACCTCTGGTAACAAAGGACATATAGTGTGGCAGGATCTCCACTAAAAAGTATCTGCAATTAATTTCTCATTGTTGAGAGTTTTCGATCCAAATCAGGATAGGTCTGGCCAGAGTTGTAACTGGTAACTTTTGTGTAAGGGTCATGGATCAGAAAATGCCCGGGGGACAAAGGGAATAAAAGGCACCTCATTTTTTTGCAAGTGAGAAGGGCAAGACATTGATCTATGGGGTGAAGACTGAGATCTTGGGACACTGATAGCAAGGCACTTTGTAGGATGGTTAGGACAAGGTGATGGGGAATGTTGCCCCAGGATGACACCTGGCAATTTTCTGTTTTTAATAGTTATAATTGCTAACTGGGTGTTAAGTTCTATAGCTTCAGTGATACTGAAGGACCACAAGTTCTGTCAAGATCCTCTCAATTCCATATCCTAGGACAAGACTTCAGTTATCCTGCTTAGGTTTGGCTCTGGACCTGGCTTTAGCTTAGGAAAATGGATGCTTACATAAACTCTGTTTATCATTTCTTCTTTGATTTACCAGTACAACACTTCCAACTCTGAATTCACTTTAAGTGGATTACAAACTTATACAGTATATTCAGTTCGAGTACGCTGCTGCACAGCTGACCACTTTTGGAAATGGAGTGAATGGAGTGGCAAAAACTTTACCACAAAGGAAGCAGGTAAGTTTGATTCATTGCAATGCAACTCGAAGACATTTGTTGCTTGAGACTTATGTGCAGGCTCATGGTACTAACTAAAACTTAATGAATGGAAAGCATTAAGATATTGTAGTCTAGTTGAACATATTTCTAAAGACATTTCCTGTATCAAATATGTCATTTTTTAAAATGGGGGCGGGTTGGAGGGTGTTAGTGTATGGACCTGTGATTTCATTGGTAAAAGGACCCCACCCTACCCCCACCCCAGAGAGGAAATACCTTCAATCACTTCAGGTCTATAGCTGCCTAGCTACTTCCTATTGCAGAGAGATGCCTAGGGCTGAGAGGAGCTGAACGACACTCTGGTTCGCTTAGTCAGTAAGGGGCAGGCAGGACTTGAGCCCAGGTCTTCTTGGCTCTGTGATTGGTTCTCTGTAGGCATTATGCAAAGTGAATATTAATTCACCTTTATGTACCATTTTTTTCCTCATAAGAGATAAACAGTATAAAAGTTTTATCATTCCCTTTTTACAGATGAAAACCTGTAGTACAGAGAGTTTAACCCTTGTTAATGAAAAGGCGTGCTTATTAAGTGCCTCTTTTTTGTTTTTTGCCTTTTTTTTGGAGGACAGTTGGGGTTAAGTAACTTGCCCAAGTTTAGATGGCTAGTTTTTGTGTGTGGGTGTTAAGTGTCTGAGGCCGGAACCAAACTTAGGTCCTCCTGACTCTGGGGCCAGCGCTTTATTCACTGCGCCACCTAGCCACCCTATATTAAGTGCCTCTTGTTCAATCATTTCAGTCCTGTACAATTTTTCATGACCCCATTTGGAATTTTCTTGGCAGAGATATTGGAGAGGTTTTCCATTTCCTTCTCCAGCTCATTTTACAGATGAGGAAGTTGAGGCAAACAGGGTTAAGTGACTTTCCCAGGGTCACACAGTTAGTGAGTATGTGAAACCGAATTTGAACTCAGGAAGATGAGTCTTCCTGAGTCCAAGATTGGCACTCTATCCACTGTGCCCCCTAGCTGCCCCATATTAAGTGCCTACTATATGCCATATATGGTGCTGGGGATGCCCACATGAAGTTTACATTCTAATAGAGAAAGACAAAAGAGGGGTGGTGACCAGGGAGGATGGTTATGCTCTGCAATGTCACCTGCAGGGCTAGTATGTAGAGTTGGAAAGCAATTGATTGGCATGTATTTTCTAGGAACAATAATATCCATGTGATTACTATTCCCAGAGCTGGAAAGAGGAAAGGGGAAAGAGAATCTCTCCAGAGAGGAGCCCCATGGTGGTGGCTATGGATGAGACTAGTCAGGCAGAATGGATTCACCCTAGCTAGGACTTAAATCTCCAAGGCTGCTCTGCTGCATCATACTTGACCCTGAGTGTTAGTTGTAGCTAAAGATGGTATCATTCCCTAAAATTTTAATTAACATCAGTCATTTTTCTTTCCTGTCCTTCATTGGCTTGTTTGGTTGCTTCTGTTGCTCTGAGTGTTTTTGGAACCAGCAACCATTTTATTATTGGTTAAATAAAAGGAGTAATGGAAGCTGAAAAATAGGAACCACATTAGCAGTTCCCTATGGTACTGCTTTAGGTTATGAATATTCAGAATCTCTCCTGTTACTATTGAAGCCTTGATACCAACCCCAGTGACAGCTAGATAACTTTCCCCAGGATGATGACTAGTAAAAATAACATATCCTTATAGCAGTGACCCTATCCATCTGAAATAATCATAGAATCAGAGATTTTAGAGCTTGATTTGGTCGAGCCTCTCAGGTAAGGTCATGTATTTACAGATGTGGCTCAGACAAAGTAATTAGTGACTTCCTTAAAGTCTTGGAATATATATAAATCTGTCCCCTAGAGGGGGAGGAGATCCTGCTTGTCCTCCCTCCTAGTGAAGCATACTAGAAACATTGTCAGGAGAAAGGAGAGTTAGTGATTTTTTTTTTCAGGCTAATGGATCTCTTGATTTTCTGTCACAGGAGATCATTTTAATAAAAAGATTATTGAGCCATTTGCAAAATACTAAGCAAAATAAAGAACTTATTACTGGATGGTTTTTTCTCACCTGTTGAATTTTTTAATCTAAAATTGACATAGATTTCATTTTCATTTTCTGGGCACTTTAAAGATTCATGCTCTAAGGTTTATAACTTCCAAAAATGTAACCCAAAGTGCAGGTTTTGTTTGGAGCTAAAAGAATTGATTTCTCATGCTTAAGTGGTCAGCCATAAATAAAGCAATTTTTTGTGTTTTTTTTAAATACCAATTTAACTGGGAAGATTGTGCAATTTGGACAGGGATGCAGATAAGGAGAGCAGGAGGCTTTTCAGCTCTGACCCTCCTGGCTCCCCATCAAGCATCTGTACAGTATCTCTGAGGCCAATATGCACCTTTTGTACTTTTAGAAATCAGGCAAGGGAACAATAGTGGCCTGCCACCCTTGGGGATTCTGCAATCACAAGAATTTACCTGGCTTACTTTCTGTAGATTATCCAACCCTATTTAACAAATTCGATTTCGTTCAATAAACATTAAGAACCTACTGTGATTAAGGCATTGTGCAGGGTTCTAGGGATACAAAGGCAAAAATAAAGCAGCTCTGCCTATAATTATGGAGTTTACATCCTTTCTTCTAAAGAAAAAAAATTTTATTGATATCTTTTGTTTTTACCTCACCATCATTTCTAGACATACACACCCTCTCATCCCATCACTTCTCTTCCCCCTGACCCCAACTGAATCCTTTCTCATAATAAAACAGAATGCATTGTATTTGACAATGGATGCAACATTCTGCCTTCCTATCTTCCCATTTCTTTGAGGAAAGGGAAGTGTTTCCTAACCTATTCTCCAAGACCATTATTGGTTTTCTGTTCACTCAACAGTTCATCTTTTAGGGGAGGCTAAGTGGCACAGTGAATAGAGCACCAGCCCTGGAGTCAGGAGTACCTGAGTACTTAAGACTTAACACAAAAACTAGCTGTGTGACCTTGGGCAAGTCACTTAACCCCAATTGCCCTGCCATCCTCCCTCCAAAAAAAGTTAAAAAAAAAACTCACAAAAAAAGAAGAGTTCATCTTTTTCAGGTGATTTTTTCATTTTCATTGTTGTAGTCAATTGCTTATATTCTTTTCCCATTTCTTCTCATTTTACTCTGTGTTAGTTGATACAAATCTTCCCATTTCTCTGAATTCTACACATACTCTTACTACATATTATTATCTCATTACATTAGTTTTCTCCACTTTGTTTAGACATTGCCTGGTTGATCGGTAACCACCTTACTTCCAATTCATTGTTATGACAAAAAGTACTGACATGAAAATTTTTATTTATATTGGAACTTTGTGTCTCTCTTTGACAGAAATTTACACTCTTCAAAAGCACCAGTTCTTCTTAAGGCTAATTTCAATCTTCATAGAAACTATAAAACCTGATATCTGAAAGGGATGTTAGAGGTCATTTAGTTCAAGATCCTCCCATTATAATTGAAAAAAACTGCTCTGTTCCATTCCCTTGACTCTTGAAAACTATGCTATCAGCTGGGAATGAGGGCGGTGACTGTCAGAGGAATTAAGTACCAGAATTTCATGTGTTTATAGTCCACTGGTAGTAACATTTTCCTCTGAGACCAGAGTAAATGAGGAGAGAATTGGGGATGATATGGAGTTGATTTGGAAGGTAAAGCTGGGGAGAAGAGGGAGCTCAAATGGATTGCTTTGATTTTCTCAATGAAGTACTTGGTGAGCTTCACGCTAAGACATGAAGAGGGGGACAGGATAGATAACTTGAAGAGAGAAAAGATTTGGAATAGACGCTGATGGTACTCAGGTAGTTAATCAGGGAAGTGTGCAGCAGTCAAAAATCAGTTGAGATTATATAGTAGAAATTTTAATGGATCCAATTAGAATATGTTGGGTTTTTCCCCCTTCCTCCTTCAGTGTTCAGAAGTAGCATACATAGATGAGCAGAGAAATTGTATGGTAGGAGATTGGGCAAAATTTCCTTTTCTGAACTAGAAATAGCCCACATGTCTTGCTATGAGCACTTGGTATAACCTAAAAACTTTTCCTTGCTCCATTTCAGCTCCCTCAGGGGCTCTCAATATCTGGAGAATTGTGGAACCAGTTTCGGGAGGATATAATGTGAAAATATTCTGGAAGGTAAGTTGTCTTGGACTCAACTTTCCAAATGCTTTCTGGACAGCTCCCACTGGATGTTCCATGGGCACTCTAAGGTCAACATATCTGAAACTTAGTTCATCCTTTTTTCCCCAGAACCAGTCTCTTTTCCTGACTTTCCTATTTATTATCAAAAGCATCCCCATTTTCCCTAGTGCTCATAACCCCAGTGACACTTTTGACTCAGTCCACTTCACCTTCACCCCTGCAACATTCAGTCACTTACCAAATTATGTTTCCTCAATACTCTCACATCTGTTCCCTTCTTAGCATTTTCACTAGCACTGCCTTACGTAACCTCTTCATATGTCTAGACTGCTGCAATAGCCTCCTAACAGTTCTCTCATCCTAGTTATAACCCTTCTTTAGGCCCCCCTAGATTAATCTTCCAGATGCACAATTTTGATCATTTCATTGTCCCAGCTCCTTGTGGTGCAGGGGAAAGATGGAGAATTTGGAGTCAGATGGCCTGGGTTCAAATCTCAGCTCTGCTCCTTACCACCTTTGTGATCTTGGGCAAATTATTTCTCCTATTTGGATTTTAGTTACTCATTTGAAAAATAAGGCATTGGACCAGGTGACCTCTAACATCTCTTCTGCCTTTAAATCTGTGACCCTATGAATAATATATCTTTGCTAAAGATAGCAAAGTGGGATTTTTAAACATATGTTAGCTATAAGAAGGTCAAAGAAGGGCTAACCCTGTTGTTCAGAAATGATAACAGATAGTGAAAAAAAAGCAGAACTGATCAATAATGATTTTATTCTTTCTCTGCCAAGGAAGATGGCACCGGAAAGCACAGATAAGTGGGGAGGTAGGAGGACATGACTAAACTTCTGTCAATGAGTTTACATCACTAGATCTGTATAAACTACCTAGCAGAGTTCTGAAAGAACTGGTAGATATGGTAGCTGAATTGCAATTGGTAATCTCTGAAAAGTCATGGATGAGAGAAGAGATATAAGAATGGAAAAGGTGTTGTTGATTCTAAAAAAGAGAAGAAAGTGGCATTTTCATATTATAGGCTAGTGAACTTGGTTTTAATTGCTGGCAAAATTAAGTCATTAAAGACAGAGTTTGTAAGCGCTTAGAAAGGGAAACAGCAATCACTAAGAGACAGAATACATTTTTTTCACCCTTCCAAATGCATGTTTAATGACAGAAAAGACAAGTCCACATCAGAGGAGAATAATGATTATCAGTAGGGATCTTATAAAGGACTCCAGAGTAAAGGAAAACCTTTTATCCTTTGCTTTAAGTAAGGTATGCTGCTTTCATTGAAGACAGGGATGGCTGTAAATGAATGAATATGTATTCAAGTTGTTGTGAGTATGCTCGAATTTACAAGAAATATCCAAACAACTAAGTCAGTAAGTTCCTGAAATGGCGACTATAAGCCAGACAGCTGTGAGCATTGTTCAAACTCATTCGTTCATGATTGTCCTTCATGATACAAGGGACATACTTCATTGATTTCCTCATTATTTTCCACTATAAGCAATCTGGAACAGAGAAGTCCAGCCCAAAACAATCTATCTTTCTAAATACCTATCTTTATTATTTTTTAAAAGAAAATATTTTATTTTCCCCAGTTGCAGGTTAAAACAATTTGTTGCATTTTTTTAAAGATTTGAATTATAAATTCTATCCCTCCTTTCCTCTCTCTCCTCCTTTCCTAATCTTTCCTCTTCCTGGCAGCTTGTTAGATACTTGCAGACAGTCATCATGTCTCTTTGCCAGCACCTCCCTTTCCACTACACCCCAGCCTTCTACCAAGCCTTCTCTTCTCTAGATTCAAGATTCTAAGTTCCCAATCAATTCTACATACCATGGATTCTAGTCACCATTCAGGTCACTCTCTTCTGGGACTGTTGCAGCTTGTCAATGTCCTTCCTAAAAGGAGACTTTCACAAGTGAGGCTATTATTTCTTTTATTTTGAACACACAAAGACTGCCAGAAACCTGTTAGAGAAACCAAGTCAGGGGACCCAGATGGTAGGAAGGAAGGGAGGGAGGGAGGGAGGAAGGAAAAAAGGGAGGGAGGGAGGGGGAGAGAGAGAGAGAGAGAGAGAGAGAGAGAGAGAGAGAGAGAGAGAGAACAACAATAAAAAAAAAACAAGATTAAACACTATGCATTTATAGTGATTGAGACTGGACACAGAGAAGAGGTGGAAGAATGCATCTCCCTTCATTACAGAGGTGGGGAACAATGAATATAGAATATTGCATTGCATGTACTGCCAGACTCAGTCAGTATATTGGTTAGTTTTTCTGTACTGTTTTTTTCCCCCTAAATAAAAAAATCCTTGTTTATTAGGTGTGGCTTTTGGGGCAGATAGGGGATGACATTTTCAGAAATGAATGCAAAATAAAAACAGAAGTATCAATAAAAATCACAAAAAACACAAATGTGTGTGTGTGTGTGTATGTGTGTGTAAGATCTGGAAATATTTTAAATCTCTGGGGAGAAAAAAAAAATTTTTTAAATGGCATGGCCTGTAGAGTGAAGACCATTTTGAAATGGTTCTCAATATTTCTTTTCAGTCACTACCACCATCTCAAGCTAATGGGAAAATCCTAAATTATAGCATAGCTATGGAACCCCTGGGGGAAGTGCCTAAGGTGGACATCTCCTTTTCTGAATCAGACAGTAACAGCACTGAAAAATTCATTGACCACCAACCCTATCGGATCAGCATTGCAGCCATCAATAGTGTTGGATCTTCTACCCCTTCAGTCATCGTGGTCTCTGGAAGTGCTGAAAACAGTGAGTATATATCCTTTTTTAAAAATCTCACTATTTTTAAAAAAATCTCACAAGTTACGTGGAGAAGTTATGATGATATCATCTATAGCCTTTGATTTTTGCATAAAATGTTCTCTCGAATGGAAGAGGTAAAGAAAAGTGTTGTTTGTTATTTCTCTAACAACAAAAAGGGGTTAGTTGCTTCTCTGAGGGGGATCTTTTAATGGGTACCAGGTTCAATTTTAATTCCGTTTGGTAACACTTTTACACGTGTGTACAGAGCACTTTGTAAGGCAGTGGAATGGAATAGTACAAAGTCTTTGCCCTCACAGAACATCCACTTTAGTAAGGGGTTGAGATATTTATGTAGCACCTCTCATGCCCTCCTCCACCCCGCATCAATGACTCTCTCTCAGCCTCCCTCAAGCATGCTGATGAAGGTTGGGATGGGGGAGAAGGGGTTACAAATCACTACCCTCAGGATCCTTGTGGGTAACTATATCTACAGACGCTATAGCTTGAGCCCCAGTGGTATGTATATTTCCTGTTTTTTAAAAAAAAATTAGTCACAAATATTCACTAACCTTTATCAAAACAGTTACTGAAAATGTTAGAGACATAATATTTATATAACCTTCTGCCCATAAACCTCAATCACATTCTTCCATCAATGCACTTGGTGTCCTTGGGGAGAGTGGGCACACATTAAAAGCAGTACAGCGGTGGAGCACATTTGCACATTTGTCTTCCACTTCCAGCTTCAGGCTTAGCTGATGCCTTTTGATGAAGTTAGGGTTATGTTCTTTTAGGGAAAGGTAGTGACCCTTGCCCTAAGACTGGTAAAATCCTCTGCAATTCTGTGCCTTTGGCAGAATACTTTTCTTCTTAGCAACAGCAGGTGGAAAAGTATTTTCTTTTCTTCACTTCTCATTGGCAGATAACAATAGAAATAGTTAGATTAAGCATTTATTAGGTGTTTACTATGTTCCAGGCACTCTGTCTTAGCACCGCTTATAAATACAAGCCCCTCCCCCCCAAAAAAGACCTTGCTTTCAAGGAATATATATCATAATGAAGGAAAACAATACATAAAAGGGATCTGGGAGGAGAAAGATACACATACAAGGGAAAGGTGGAAAATTCCGGGGGGTCAGTAGTGAACATGAAGTAGAAGTAAGCATGGCTGGCTTAGATACTTCTTGAAATGATGATCCTGGGCAAGAAAGAACTCATCAATCAGAGGAGAGGTCCATAGGGGAAGAGCCGTCACCATAATGTGAAGGCTGCAGATTTAGAGAAAAGTCCAGAGGGGCAGGAGTACAGCAGGGAGAAGAGAGAACATGAATGGCCTGAATGCATCCTGAGAGAGCTTTCGCCTTATATTGGCCACCCAAAATCTACCTGGCACCAAGTGATGGCACAGAGATGGTTACAGAAGCTTTTTGACACAGTTCTGAAGACTGGTGCATTTTTTGTTTGTTTGTTTTTATCTATGTCCCAAGTTCATCAGCTGAGGCTTTTCAGGCCTAAGACCTTATCGCGTCTTATGGCTAATAACCAAAGTTTCGTTTTCTGATTTTGTCCTTGGTGTCAAGCATAACAAATCTGATCCTTCAAATTGTCTTTCTAAATACTTTTCTCACATGATTTGACAAAGATACAGTGCTCTTCAGACCAGCATGCAGAATCAGAGACTATCTTTCCTTTTTCATTATATTCCTCTTGAACAGGGGACAGTCTTTCATGGCTGCATTTCAGTCAAGTGAAGAGGGTCACATCCCACTTGAGTGTTAGAAGTAATTCAAACTGGACAGGACCTAAGAGGCCGGAAGTGGAAGAAGCAAGAACACCGTGAAGTATAGAAAACTTAGCTTGTCATGGAGGGGACAGATGTTCCATGACAAGGAGTGGCCTTCTTTTAAGATGTGGAATTCACACATACTGTTATGTCTTAAAGGAGATGCACTGATGGGCAGGGAGAACAGAGTAGCTGCCAGAGAGTAGCAATTAGTAGTCTCACCCATTCATAAGAGGAAGTGTGGTACAGTGGAAAGACGATTGGCTTTTGAGTCAGAAGTTCTATTCAAATCCTACTTCTGATGCTTACTACTCTGTAGTAAGGACAAGCCACTTGACTTTCTTAGACCTTAGTTTTTCTATCTGTAATGTAGCGCCCCCTCTGAATATATTCCCCCACTTCCCCCCACTTCACATTTGTGGATTCGTTCTCCAGAAGGTGGCTGACTACTATGTCCCTTCACAGTTCTAGGGGTATCCCTATGGGGTTTGGTTTCTAGTGCTATTGATCACAAGCCCCCATCCTGTCTGCTCCCCCCAATATTGATTAACCAGTCAATGTTGATGAGTTTGGTGAGAAAGACATAGCAGGACTGGTTATAAAAACATTCCCCAAAGACAGGGGCATGCTCTTGGTCCTTGGAAAGAATGGGCTCAAATTTAAGGCACAGAGGTCCTGAGACAAACATGGAGAGGACACAGACAGAGGGCTACATCTTGCAGCCCCTGCCCATGGGAGTTCTGCTTATGGGTGTAGTGTGGCTGCCATCCCCTTGTTCAGCTGGGCTAGCTCCTTGCACGATGCATTGTCTTAATCTGCTGCTGGGCTCGGTCAAGCAGGCTGCTTCTCGGCCCTGGCTCCTTGCTAGATTCAGCTACTACTGCTCCAGCAGCCTCAGCTCCTGACTCTGGCTGCTAAGGGTGGCTTGTGGCTCTTCCAACCTTTCAAAGTTGAGAAGGTTCCCTGGGCCACTTCATCTCCAGATATTCATTCACCTATTATCAGGAAAGAATAAACATAAAAGAGAGAAAAAAAGCAGAAGCACCATGCATTCAGGGTAACACGGCACCTGAGTGGAAAACAGGAAAGTTTGCCCTTTGGCCACCCGGTGGCTTATAAGCAATCTTCCTTACCTGAAAGTTGCCAGGGAAGGGATAAGTGCAGAAAAGGGGCCCAAGGAGTGTTGTATTGATTCTTTTGTATGGAAAATTAATTCTGGTTTTGTCTGATGTCCTTCTTACTCTGAAGGAAAGCCAATTATAAAACTTCTCATCGTCATATAACACCAATCCCTCAGTCACTCATAGTCAGAAGGAAATTCACCAAGCCTTCCCATTTTGGATTAGCAACAGCAAGAAATATTACATGTGCTCAAATGACTGAGCCCTTGGTTCCTATTGCCACCAAGGGGTTGGATTAGATGGCTTCTGAGGTCCCTTACAGCTTTAAAGCAATTAAATCCAGTCCCAGATACTTATTAGCTGTGTGATCTTGGACAAGATAACTGCTACTTGCCTCACTTTCCTCAACTGTAAAATGGAGATAACTAATTCCCAGGAATTAGTTAGGAGTTACTTAGAGTTAGGAGTACCTAACTAGTACCAGGGTTGTTGTGAGAGTCAATGAGAAAATATTTAAGTGCTTAGCACAGTGCCTGGTGAATAGCCGGTGTTATAGAAATGCTAGCTCTACCTGTATACATATATCGTCTTCATATATATGAAAGTCTCTAACTCACTGTTACCCATACATATGATAGACATCTGATATCACCAATATCAATTCTGCCCTACTTTCTAGTTGTCTTCTTTTTTTTTTAAAGCAGTGGTGGGGGTTAAGTAACTTGCTCAAGGTGACACGGCCAGGTGTTTCTGGGTGGGTGCTAAGTGTCTGAGCCCGGGATTCGATTTCCAGGTCTTTTCAACACTGGAGCCGGTGCTCTTACTCGCTGTGCTACCTGGCCGCCCCTTTCTAGTTGTCTTTTGTGAATGACCACATCTCTCTGTTGCTACTCTTCTTTCCATGTCAGACCCATTCCTTTCTCACCTAGCTTGGTAATCGTGCCTCTGTACTTCACTCCCTCCCCTTTCAGTATGAAGCCCGTCCCGATCAAATCAGCAAATCTCTCAAGCAGAAACGTTCTCAGCTCCAAAATCTGCACTCTTGTATTTTAAACCACGGTCCAGAAGGCCATGTCCTGCCCCCCTTTGCCATCCTGAGATGATGCTGAGGATTTAGATAGTTAGGGCCAGAAGATCTTCTCAATCAGAAGTTCATTTCCCAAACTCTTCTCTCTTCTAAACTCCATTTGCAGTTGTAGAAGTGATAAGGGATATCTGAAGGCCTCTTATGACTCTCCATGAGTGAGTTATTTGGTGAGAGAAAGAAGTTGCCTAAAGTTATGGAGTTCATTAATAAGCCTCTTGATCCCCCTGCCCATCATGCAACTCTAGGCTCCGAAGCACCCTAATACCCTAGAGCCTGTGTCTACACTGGAGACACCTCTCCCTCCTTAAATGTTCCTAGAGCTCTTTAGGCAAATTGCTTTACCTCTCTGGGCCTCAGTGCTTTGTGTTCTTCCCTCTTCGACATCCTCATCACATTTTACCTTGTTGTCGTGTTAGAATTTGTTGTCGTTGCTCAGTCATGTCTGACTTTCCATGACTCCATTTGGGGTTTTCTTGGCAAAGATACTGGAGTGTTTTGCCACTTCCTTCTCTAGCTCATTTTTTACCGATGAGGAACTGAGACAAAGAGAGTTGAATGACTTGCCCAGGGTCATACAGCTAATAAGTGTCAGAGTTAAATTTGAACTCAGGAAGATGAGGCTTCCTGAATCCAGACCCAGCACTATGGCGCCACCTAGCTGCCCTCATTTTACCTTATTTCATGCTCATTTCAGTACATGACATGACGTGTACTTTCCTATCCCCACTATATTTATAAGCTTGAAGGCAAGCGCTGTTGTCATTTTCCATCCTTGTATACCCAGTACCTGATTCAGTTTCTTGCACATAGTGAGCAATGAATGTTTGTCAAATTGAATATTTGTACTTGGATTTGAAATTATACTTTAAAAGTTCGTTTTAAAGGGGGGGTTAAAGTGTACAGTTCATTTAAATTGAGGCAACATTTTCTTCAAGGCACGCAAAACATAAAAGAAGACAGAGTTAATGGCACAAGGGATGGAATATATCTATCTTGGAAACCTAAACCAGGAGAAACTGAAGGCTATGTTGTGGATTGGTGTAACTATCCCCGGGATGCAATTTGTGATTTCCAGTGGAAGAAATTCAGCCCCAATACCACTAGTGCAACCATCAGATCTGGTAAGGACAACCTTCTCCGTGTTAATCAGTGTCTGACTAGATGAAGTACTTTCCCTTGCTAAGTCTGCCCACACTCTGCCCATTAGACTAGAACTTCTGAGCTGCCTCCCAGGCACCATGGTTTGGGTTTCATACAATCAGGTAAAGTGCATGGTAAGAGTTTGATGTTCACAATATCTTATTTTATGGGAAATGCATATACTTTCACTTCCCAGAAAATTGACCTCTCATTGGGAACACCTGGACTGAATCTTGGGCTGTGTTTTTCCAGAGCCCTATAAGGATGATTCTGAGATTTCTCCAGGTAGAACATAGTATATGTCATACTATTTAAAATGTACTTTATTCTTTTATAATGAGGTGATGTTCATCTATATGGATATATGGTGGGCACTGGTGTTGCCTTTAGACACAACATTTGGCAAGTTGCCTCCTTGCCATATTAGGTTGTAAATTCCTCAAGTCAATATGACCTATTTAATATAAACAAGTATCTATAGTTTGATTCCATTAGATCTGATATTGAAAAGTTGCCCCATATCAACTCTAAATTCCCTCCCTCTTTTCTTTTTTCTTTGTCTCTTTCGTTTTCTTTCTTCATTCCTTCTTTCCTCCCTTCCTCCTTCTCTTTCCTTCTTTCTTCCTTCTTTCCTTTCTTTTTCTTTCTTTCCCTCCTCCCTCTCTCCTTTTCCTTCCTTCCTTCCTTCCTTCCTTCCTTCCTTCCTTCCTTCCTTCCTTCCTTCCTTCCTTCCTTCCTTCCTTCCTTCCTTCCTTCCTTCCTTC
>NW_027185903.1:9450550-9469766 GCF_028583685.1 Petaurus breviceps papuanus
TTCCTTCCTTCCTTCCTTCCTTCCTTCCTTCCTTCCTTCCTTCCTTCTTGTAGGGAGATGACATGCCAGTGAAGGTAGCTGTAATGCACAGTATTACCTCATAAGCAGTCGAGTTACAAGAATAAAATGCCATGTGAGGTTGAGGGAATGGTGTGGTTACCAACTGAAGGATCAGGGAGGAATTCTCATAGTGGTCTTTGAAGGATGAGTCAGAATTTAGTAGGAAGGGAGAAAAGTCCAGGTCATATCCTCAAGGCCATATGTGACTACAAGTTCCCCACCCTTAGTCCAGGCAATGGGAACAGCCCAAGCAAAGGCAGAATTAGGAAAAAATTATATCAGGGAGGGATTATTTGTTTTATAAAATAATTCAACAGAGGATTAAACAGAAAGGGTTTTTTTTAGTGCATTGTAACAATGGCTTAACTTCAAAAAGAATCTCATTACACAACATTTTAGGAACATTTATTGTTTAAAGCAAAATACACTTCCATAACATTTACTTGTTATGAATGCTTTGCACTTACTTGAAACTGATTTCACTTTATTCTCACAATATCTCTTTAATTCCAGCTCCATGAACACAGTGTCTGGAAACTGAGCTTGTTCTAAAGGCTAGTAGGACAGATTAAAAAAGAAAAAAGATTTTATGCCCTCAAGGGGGTGGGAAGGAGTGTGTGTGTGTGTGTGTGTGTGTGTGTGAGAGAGAGAGAGAGAGAGAGAGAGAACTAGAGCGACAGAGAGAGAGATGTAGACAGAGAGAGGGTGAAGGAGACAGAGACAGACAGAGAGAGATCTGGGCTCAGTGATAGGCAGCCAGTTGTAAAAAGGCTTGGTGCCTGAGTAAGATACCCATCTGGTCCAGGAGGAGGTGTAAAGGAAGGTCTAGTAACTTGGAAAGGGAGCCAGTTTATTTTGTAATGAGGGCTTAGGAGCTAATCTGGAGAAGGGATGGTAAAAGATATGAACCACAGAGGATGGAGACAGAATGCTTTACCAAAACTAGGTTAAAATGCCCTAAACTAAAGGAAAATAAGATAGATAAATATCTCTGTTTTTCAATAATAATGAAAATGCTATGACTATCATTAATGAATCTCCCTTTGCGTCCACAGCTGCTTTTCAGTCTGGAGTGAGATATAACTTTAGAATTTATGGATTGTCTACAAAACATGAAGCTTATTTGCTAGAGAAAAAAACAGGATATACTCAGGAGTTGGGTAAGTTAGAAACATTTAATAGTTCTTGTGCAACTAACATTTAGAACTGATCTTCTGGAAATGAAAGATTTCAACCTCTAAACCATCTTTGTCTCATTTCCCCAGCATCCCAATCAGATTATTTTTTTAAAGTGTTGTTAGTACATACTGGTGAGACCCTGACTGTTCTGGGTCCATATTTTACAGCTGGTTATCTCAGCAATATTAACTGGCTAGGTGGCACAGTGAATATAGAACCCTAAGTCTGAAGTCAGGAAGACCTAAGTTCAAAACCAGCCTCAGATACTTCCTAGCTGTGTGACCCTGGACAAGTCACTCCCCCCAACCCCCTTTATTTGCCTCATTTTCCTCACTTGTAAATGGGGATAATTGTATAGTATCTATGGGAAGCTAGGTGGTTCAGTGGATAGAGCACCAGGCCTGGAGTGAGGAAGATCTGAGTTCAAATCCAGCCTTAGACACTTATTATCTGCGTGACCCTGGGTCACTCCACCCTGTTTCCCTCAACCTTCTCATCCATAAAGCAAGCTGGAGAAGGAAATGTCAAACCACTCCAATGTCTTTGCCAAGAAAATCCCAAATGGGGTCATGGAGAATTGGACATTACTGAACAACAACAATCATACCAAGGCATCCTCCAGACAGAAAAGGCCCTGGTTCTTTCCACATCCATTGCCTAACTTTGACGTTTTCTTCACTGGATGTCCTATATCAGTCATATCATATCCACAAAACAACATGGTACAATAAGGAAAACACTAGACTTGAGCTCACTAACCTGCTATGTGACCTAGAGAAATCACTCCATTATGCTGGGCCTCAGTTTCCCCATCTGTAAAATGAAGAGGTTGGACTAGATGCCTTCTAAGGAGCCTCTTCTAGGCCTAAATCCTGTTTGTAAGTCCACTGATGATTTCTCTACTCTACCTCTCTCCCATTTAGTTTGGCATAGGTTCACATACACACAAACACACACACACACAAACACACACACGCTTGAAGGTCTTCTAGTTGTCTGTAGAAATATTGTGGCAGAGTGGATAGAATTCAGGAACAAAAGCATTGGTAAGATCTGGGTTCAAATCCTGACTCAGATACTTAACTAGCTGCAAGACTGCGGCCAGGTCATGTAACTTCTCTCAGCCTCTATTTCTTCATCTGTAAAGTGGGGATCAACAGCACCAACTTTACAAAAAAAAATGTACATATCGAATTTAACAACCTTTAAAGCATTATTTAAGCATTACCTATTTTAATTCATTTTGTTTAAAGTTTCATTAATCTTGTTTATGTAAGATGAATGGAATGAAAGTATTCTAGAAATCTAAAAAGGAAGAAACTTTTCCCTCCTCACCAACTTCTTTTCCCAGCACTTGACTGCAAACCAGAAGTAACCGTTGACAATTTGGCTTCAACTTCATTGACCTTGATTTGGAAGGATAACTGCACTGATGAACCTCAGTACGGCTTCTTTAAAGGGTACCGTATCTATGTGAAACCTGAAGTGGGGGGCTCCTGCGACGCAGAAACAGAAAATCCAGCTTTCCCAGGTAACATTTACTCAGACATGGAAAAGCAATCTCCTTGTTTTTAAACACATGAAAAATATTTGCCAATTTAGAATATGTCTTTTGATAGTTCCTCTGGTGAAGTTTGTCTTTGTCACCATCTGATAGAAAATAACTTAGTAATTGTCCAAGTTCTTAAGTATATCAAAGTTGCTTGTCTTTACACTGTTCATATGGTATAAGTTGTTCCCTTAGCTCTGCTCATTTCACTCTGGATCAGTTTGTACGAGTCTCCCCACATTTCTTTGAAAGCATCCCTTTTCATCATTTCCTACGTGCAATAACATTCCAAAACCATACTTTGTTCAGCTGTAACCCAATGGGGGACGAGACGGACACTAAGTTTTCAGTTTTTATCACCAGATGCTCTAACCATGATTTCAGAGGCCCTGATGACAAAGAGATGATAGATTCAAGATGGAGAATGAAATGTTAGTTTTTACACATGGGAATTTTTTTTACTCAATTATGCATATTTACTATAGTGTTCTTTTTTTCTTTTAATGGAGGGAAGCAGGAGAGAAAATGAATGCTTGTGAATTGAAAAAAATACAAAGGATTTAAAAAAGAAAATAACCTACTAAGCAAATTATAGTGTAAACAAAATTACATTGGGGATGTTTAGTTCAGTAAAAAAACAACTAGTTTCTGCTTTTAGAACTACTTGTGCATTACCTTCATATGCTCACAAGTAGTGTGCTAATTATAAAGGAGCCTTATCTACTCACTAAAGCAGACCAAAGCAGGACTGGTGCTGGCCTTATTAATGGGGAAGTAAAGAGGGAAAGTATACAAATCCCTGGTACTGCCTTGTGCGGAAACATGCAGAATCCTGTGATAAAAGCATCTATCCGAGGCAAATACCATGTTAGCTCTCCAGACTCTTTCCTATTTCCAGAATCTCACGGGGCACCAGCCTAGCTCCAGGGGTTTCTAAGCCCATTCTGTTTTAGCACCTAACTGGGAAGGCTGTTATGACGATCAAATGAGATATTTGTAAAAAGCACTTAACACAGTGGGGCAGCTAAGCAATGCAGTGGACAGTGCTAGGCCTGGAGTCAGGAAGACTCAAATTCAGACACTTTCTAGTTATGTGACCCTGGGCAAGTCACTTACCACTGTTTGCTCATCTGTAACTCACCTTCTTCATCTGTAAAATGACCTGGAGAAGGAAATGGGAAGTACTATGGCAGTATCTCTGCCAAGAAGGCTCCAAATGGGGTCATGAAGAATCAGACATGACTGAAAAATGACCAAACAACAATAAAACTTAACACAGTGCTTATCACGCAGTAGGCACTATATAGATGTTCATTTCTTTCCCTTCCTCTCTACATGCAAGATTTCTGAGTCTTTCAGATGCTCCTGTGTGTGTGTGTGTGTGTGTGTGATATCCTTTGCCTGAAATGATAAAAAAAAAAATTTGAGGGCGGCTAGTGGTGCAGTGAATAGAGCACTGGTCCTGGAGTCAGGAGGACCTGAGTTCAAATGCGGCTTCAGACACTTAATACAAAACTAGCCATGTGACCTTAGGCAAGTCACTTAATCCCAATTGCCTTGCCTTCCCCCCTCTAAAAAGCAAAAAAAAAAAAAAAAAAAAAAAACCTCTGACCTGGGATGGAGAGTCTAGAGGGGAAAGATGAATGGAAGACTGGCTTTTAGGAAAAGGCTAAGGGAAATATAGATTTTGAAAATGAAAAAATTCTGAGACATTTGTGAGACTGTTAGCTGCCCAGTCCATTCAAGTCATGGTAAACAATGTACAAGTTAACTATTATCTCCTACGCTTTTTTACAAAATAATTTTTTATTGATGTCTTCTGTTTTCTCCTGTGCTTTTAGAGAACTGACAGTTTTCTTTTCTTTTCTTTTTCTAGGTAATACAGTAGGCTGTATATACACAGTTCCAGATACAAAACAAAAGACTTTCAACGTGAAAAAGCTGCAGCCAAATTCAACATACAGCTTTGAAGTCAAAGCATACACAGGTGGTGGAGACAGCCTTGGCAGCATTATCAAGGTCACAACAGGAACCCATGAAAACAGTGAGTTAGAAAAACAAAAATCGCAATAAAGAAGGGACTCTCCTTCCTCCAGGTGCTCCTTGGTGTGGATTTCTCCTTTGCCTCCATCATTCCCTTGAATCATATTTGTTTGTGTATATGTTGTTTCTTCTCCTTATTCGGCTCCACTTTTTCCCTCCTTCTCTTTCTCTACTTTATCTTCTTTGTCTTCCTCCACCTCCTCCTTCTTCTTTTTATTTTTTTGCTTTTTAGAGGGGGGAAGGCAGGGCAGTTGGGGTTAAGTGACTTGCCTAAGGTCATATGGCTAGTTTTTGTGTTGTGTCTGAGGCTGGATTTGAACTCATGTTCTCCTGACTCCAGGGCGTGTGCTTTATTCACTGCGCCACCTAGCTGCCTTCTTCTAATATAAACTCCTTCAGGGCAGAAACTATTTTGTGGATTTTGCAGTCTTGTTTTTGTATCCCTAGCTCCAAGCATAGTATCTTGAACTGGGATAGAAGTTTAATTGTTCATTGAACTTAATTTCCATTTAACATTCAGCCATTCATTTGGCAAACACTTTTAGATTCTATGTACAAGTCAATGGTAATACAAAGATGAAAAATAATATAATCCTCACCCTTACAGAATTTATAATCTATAAGGGGAATACAACATGTATGCAATATAATTTGAGATAGACTGTGTAAGGGAGGTCAAAGTAGCTCGAGAGACAGAAGAAGAACAGAACACAGAAAGCTTCACAGAGGAGGTGGTATGTGCACTGGGCCTTGAAAGAAGAGAAAGGATTTCAGCAGGGGAATATATGGTTGTATGGACAGAGAGGGTGGTGTGGAGAAGGGGATTTGTGTATGGGGAGAATTTCTTTCAGGCATGGAAGAAGGGTACAGAAGTGGAGGATAGATTATGCAGAGAGAATTGAGAGAGGGTAAAATGAGTACAGAAATGCATTTTAAAAGATCTTCATACAAGCTGCTAATGACAAAAAAAAACCATTTGTCTAGAGTTTGGCAAATCGAATAAGAAAATAGGTAGAGAAAAGTGATATAAATCATTGACCTCCTTGGGATACCTGTTTACCACTCTGATAACTGGGTTAAAGTGTATGAACAGCTCACTAACTTTTCTAGATAATTCCAAATTATTTTCTAGAACAAATGGACCAAACTACAGTTTTACCAAGTGTATTAATGTGCTATTATGTAATAATATGCTATAATATTAATAATAAAATAAAAAAATAATAATAATGTGCTATTTTCTTTCTATCTTTTCAACATTATTATCATCTTTTCCCATCTTTTCAAATTTAAGGGGATATTTAATTTGCATTTCTCTTATCATTAGCAATTTGGAACATTTTTTAAAAATGTAGTCATCAAGGTTGTGTGTACATGCATATATATGTATATATAATATTGTTCATATCCTTTGACCCCTTATCTGTTGGATAAGGTGTTAGTTAGAAATATTGGACAGGAAAAAATAAAATTTCTGTCATGGGTAAAAGCTGAGGATTAATAAACTATTTTCCTAATTTTCAATATTGATCTTATGGTAGAACAAAAAGTTATTCACTTAAAAATTATTCTTCTTTCTTCAGCCAATTTAATGATGACTATAATATTTCCAATGGCCTTCTTTTCTCTGCTTCTCATCATCGGGTTGAATTTGAAAATTCAGTGGTAAGTGTTATAAAGCCTTCCTATTAGGAAAGACAGAGCCTTATTAAAACTAGAAAAAGCCAGTTGGAATTCAATTGAAAATCATTGAATTGGGGCGGCCAGGTAGCACAGCACGTAAGAGCACTGGCCCCAGTGTCGGGATGACCTAGGGATCGAATCTGGGCTCAGACACTTAGCACCCACCCAGAAACACCTGGCCGTGTAACCTTGAGCAAGTTACTTAACCCCAATTGCTTATAAAAAAAGTAATTGAATTTGCTAGGAAGAAAAAAACAGAAAAGGAAAGAGAGAAAGAAGCCATAGACCAACCTATTCAATTAAGTTTTTTGTGGTATTTTTAGTGTGGGTGAATGAAGAGAAAAAGACTTTTTTTTGTTTAAAATTATTTCACATAGAAATGTTTGGATATATTGATCATTTAATGCCACTTTTGTTGTGGTCTTAGGGTGAAGGAGAAGTGCTTCCCTGATATTCCAGACCCTTATAAGAGCAGTGTCCTGTCACTGATGAAATTCAAGGTGAGAAACAGTGAAAAAGTAATATATAGTGAATGTGGAGGAAGGGAGTCTAGCAATACCAGATCTCGAACTATACTTCAAAATAGTAATCATCAAAACAATTTGATATAGGTCAAGAAACAGGGAGATCATTGGGACAGTTTAAGTACACGCTATATAAAGCAAATGAGCACAACAGCCTAATGTTGGATAAAACCAAAGATTAGCTTTTGGGGTAAGGCCTCCCTATATAAGAAAAAATTGTTGGGAAAACTGGGAAGCAGATTGGCAGAAACAAGTTACTTATAGATCAACATCTCATACTGTATACCAAGATAAGCCCTAAATAGGGACATAATTTAGACCTCAAGGGTGATATCATAGACAATTTACAGAGAAAGGAAATTAACTATCAGACCTATCTGTGGATAGTAGAAAGAATTCATGAACAAACAAGATCTGGAGGGGATCAAAGGTAAAATGGGTAATTTTAATTCCATAAAATTTCAAAGGTTTTGCCCAAATAAAACCAATGTAACAAAAATTAGAAAAGAAACTAGTAAATGGTGAAAAAATTGCAGCAAGTTTTTCTGATAAAGGTTTCATTTCTGAGATCAGTAGGAAACTGATTCAAATTTATGAGAATGAGATCCATTCCCTGACTGATAAGAGGTCAAAGAATACAAATGGGCGGTTTTCAGAGGAAGAAATGAAAATTATTAATAACCATACTTTTAAAATTCTCTAAATCACAAATAATTAGAGAAATACAAATAAAACAACTCTGAGGTTCTCCTTCACATTTATCATATTGGCAGAATTGACCAAAAAAAATGGAAAATGACAAATCTTAAGGGGATATGGGAAAAGAGGTAGAGTAGTGCACTATTGGTGAAACTGTAGACTTACTCGGTTACGATGGAAAACAATTTGTAACTATGCCCCCAAAGCTATTAAAGTGTGCATACACTTTGACCCAGCTATACTAGTACTAGGTCTATACCCCAAAGAGATCAAAACAAGAGGAAACAAGCCCTGTATGTACCAAAATATTTATAGCAGCTCTTTTTGTGGTCACAAAGATTTGGAAACTGAGGGGATCCCCTGTTAGTTGGGGAATGACTGAACAAATGGTGTTCTATGGACTATTATTGTGCTGTAAGAAATGATGAAGCAGATGGATTCAGAGAAACTTGGGAGGAATTTTTTGAATTAATACATAATGAAGTGAGGAGAACCAGGAGGAGAACAATGTATATATGTAAATAGGAACAACAGTATGATAAAGACAACTTTGAAAAACTGAATAGCTCTGATCAACTCAATAACTAACAACCAGTTCAGAGGTTATAAGATGAAACACACTATGTGTGTGTATGTATGTGTGTATACATTTCCACTCTGACATATATCATTTATGCATATATGCCTACATGTATGTACATGCATGTATGTGTATATATATATATTTGACACTACCAATGCAGGAATTTGTTTTACTACCATATGTTTATAATAGGGGTTTTGTTTTCTTACTTTCTCAAGGGAGGGAGAAGGCAGATTTTTATTGACTGAAACAAAATTAATTTTAAAAATATGGCATAGCTTATATAAGATCATCGATTCTACAGCTGTAAGACACCCTGAATTAGATACTGTTGGATCAGACCTATGATGGCAGTGCTTTCCTTGGACCTGTAAAGGAAAATAGGAAAAAAAATAGGCTTCTAATGGAGACAGACATCAAGAAGGGGATGAAAACAGGTTGTCCATTTTTACTCCTAAACAGGAAAATTAAAATGAATGGGTTAAAGGTAGTTTGAATCCTGCTTTTAAACCATCACCTTCAATCAGCTGCTGTGATCAGGATAAAACAACGAAGCACCGTCTCAGTTATTAGGATGAGAAATGTTTAAAAACAGGTTATTTTTTCTGAACTTTATACATTTGCCTGCTTTAGCAATTATTTTGTCGATTATTTTCTAGGGCAATATTCACCAGGCCATATTGAATACGAGTGACTGCATTCCTGACACCATTGAAGTCGTGAACAAGCCAGAAATAAGTAAAACACAGGGATCGAGGACATTACTTATGGGGAATGAGATCACCACACCTGCCTATCTCTACCTCCTTCCAACAGGAAAAGAGGCCTTGGACTCTCAAGCTTGCATCTGTTTTGAGAACTTCACGTATCGTCAGGCAGCATCTGACTCTGGGTCTTGTAGCCAACATCCGATGATACCCACTGACCCAGCAAGGTCTGTGGAGCCTCCTGAGCATTTACTAAAGGTAGAAAGGGACTACATTGGATCATTGGGCAATATTCCTGCTGGAGAAGAAGCCAGTTTGAATTATGTATCCCAATTGGCCCCAACCATGTCTGGAGACAAAGGTAGTTCTTTCCCGGATCTTCCCGAGCCAGCACACTGCTCAGAGTATAAGATGCAAATGGTGATGCCTACAGGTGTGGCTCTGTCCCTTCCCCTAGAAGGTGACAGACCCATCTCAATCACCTCTTTAGACCAACGTGAAAAGCCATGCTAACCAGTATACAAGTTTCACACCTTCATACTCCATATCACCGAGTTCTACATCCTCTGTGCTTGTGAGCTGAAGGTACAATGTTGATGACACATCTGGTACCACCCCTCAGTCACTACAAGGGGCCATAGACTGCATGTGTAAAAGAGACCTACAGCACCATGGAAATCCTCTTGAGCTTTATAGCCAGAAGAACATTTTGCATATTCTTCTGCTTACCGTGGAAAAAAAAAAACAAGGCTGGCCTTAGAAACAGTGCCTGAGGGAGCTTATTTACTATGCTGCCTTTTCATAATAAAACTCATTTTCTGATAGGCACTTTATCTTTTTCTCAATTGTTTTTTAAAAAGGTAGCTTTCAAGGCTGCCATCTCAGGACCATCCAGCTCCATTTCTGAGAGAAACTGTTTCCACTGAGTCCTGCTTCTGCACTTAGAACTTTAGAGACAAAAGGATTATACTTGGATGCTTATTTTATAAACTGAATCTCAAAGGCGATACATTTCAGCAAATACAACTTGGTGGTCATTCATTCTGGCTAGGTACTATGGGAACAGATTTGGGGGGATAATAGATTGATGTTTTGGAGCATATATTGAACTGATTTGAAGATGATGCCGTAGGTGCACATGTATCTGAAGGGAGTAAAAACCAAAGTAACCGTTACAAGATGCAAGACAATGCATGGAGACCTTCTATCACTGAAGGCCCTTCCCCTTTCTTTCAGTGACTTGGTTTTGTTTTTTTCTACTCTGAAATTTTTTTTCTTCTTTCCTTAAAAATCCCCTTCACCATCAATAGCTATTTTTTTTTCCATCAAGAATATCACTTCTGAAAATCCCCCTTATTCTGTTTATGGTAGAGTGTTAAATAAAGAAGAAACAACACTGATGGATTTTAGTACCCTCAAAAAGAAATATAAAATACCAGGTTTAATGAAATAAACTTTAGGTGTTCATTTAACAAGATTAAAAACACACACTATAAAAGTGGAGGTAATTTTAATGGGCTGATCATTAGCTCAGCCCATTACATTCAAATGCCACATCATCTCTCACATTCACCCCTTTCGCTTCCATCTATGAGGCTATTACCGAGTTCCTATTTCAGGCCCTTATAACCTCTTATCTCGACAATTGCTATAACGTCCTAATTAGTTTCCCTGCTTCAAATCTCTATTCTTCTGAATCCATCTTTCTCCCTGTTGCCAAAATAATATTTGTAAGGTACAGGTCTGATTGTGCCACTCCCTTCCTAAGAAAATCTTCAATGACTCCCCAGTTGCTGCTAGGATAAAATATCAATTCCAGTTTAATACTTAAAAGTCCTTTCCAAGATGATTCTACCTTATTTTCCTTATTTTAATGGACATGTCCCTTCACTCACCTTCATAGTTTCTATTCCAAGTCAAAATCCACCTCTTGCCTCCATACATTTGCATAGGCCGTTTCTCCTTCATGGAATGTATGCCCTCCTCACCTCTACCTTAGCTAATTTTTTTTTTAAAGCAATCGGGGTTAAGTAACTTGGTCAAGGTTACATGGCCAGTTATTTCTGGGTGTGGTGCTGAGTATCTGAGCCCAGATTTGATCCCAGGTCATCCCAACACTGGAGCTGGTGCTCTTACTCGCTGAGCCACCTGGCTGCCCCTAAGCAATTGGGGTTAAGTAACTTGCTCAAGGTTACATGGCCAGGTGTTTCTGGGTGGGTGCTAAGTGTCTGAGCCGGGGATTTGATCCCCAGGTCGTCCCGACACTGGAGCCGGAGCTCTTACTCACTGTGCTACCTGGCCACCCCACCTTAGCTACTTTTAAAAATAAATTGTATTTATTTTCAAAGATTAGTCTTCTTTCTCTCCCCCTTCTCCCTCTACCTACCCTCTACTCCCCACCAAGAAAGCCAACTCACCCCCACAAAAAAAACTCCTATAATAAACATGGAAGTCAAACAAAATAAATTTCTCACTGCCCATGTCTAAAAAACAATGCCCATACTCTGTGTGCATCACTTCTTTATCAGGAGGTGGGCAAAATATTTCATCCTTGTTCCTCGGGAGTTGTGGTTGGTCATTGTGATCAATTCTCAAGATTTTGTTAGATGTACACATGTATATATCTGTATCTGTATCTATCTATCTATCTATCTATCTATGTATCTATCTATCTACACACATTATATGTATATATACACACACATTTTTAATCAACCAAGATCTGCCTTAAACCTACTCTCCTCCCCACCCTACCCCACCCTGCAACCCCTCTATCTTCATTGAAAGAGAAAAAAAAAACCCCACACCAAAATCCACTACAAATATGTATAGTTAATCATAACAAATTTGCACATTGGTGATATGAAAATATTTGTCTCATTCTTCATTCTGAATCCTTCATCTCTTTATCAGAAGAATGTTTCATCATTAGTCCCCTGAAATATTGATTGGTCATTACTTTGATAAAAGTTTAGCACAATAGTATTGTCACATTTATAGATCATAACTTGCTCATCCACTTGCCCAAATTATGGACACCTACTCAGATTCTCATTCTTTGCCACCCCATTAAGAACTATAACTACTTTTGTATATCCTTAGAATTTGTAATCATTCCCCTAGTCTATTCTTTCTCTCCACTTTCTTTCTCTCTATTGCCTCATTGAGTGAAATGTATTTCTCTACCTATGTATGTATTCTTTCGAGCAGTTCAGATAGGAGAGTATTCATGTCAGCTGCTCCCCTCACTCCCTCCTTGTTAGTGTGGAAGCCTACTAGTGTACCCTCAATATATGAAATAATTTGCTCTGTATTTTCCTTCCCTTCTTTCCTCACCCAAACATATTCTGCTTCCCCTCTTTCCATTCTTTTCTTTAAGCTCACCAAGACTTACTAGAACCATTCTCAGGCCTTGTCTCATTGGACTTCCTTTAGGGTTCATAGAAGATCATCACGTATTATTTCCTCATCTCTGATTGTATGGAGTTTATCAATTGTTTTGTCATTTATCATTGTTCATTCATGTTCACCTTTTTATGTTTCTCATCAGGAATGCTTGGAAGTCCTCTATTTCACTGAAGGCCCATTAGAAGGACCTGTACAATTGTACATAGTTTTGTTGGTCATTATTCTTCATTGTAAACCCATATTTTCTTCCTTCTGAAGTATTGTGTTCCAAGTTTTCCACTTCTTTATAATGGTAGCTGCTAAATAATATGCGATCCTGATTATGGCTTCTTACTACTTGAATCATTTCTTCCTGGCTGCTTGGAATACTTTTTTCTTTGACTTGGAAGTTCTGGGTTTTTAGCTATGATGTTTCCTGGATGTTTTCATTTTGAGGTTTCTTTCAGGAGACAGGTGGATTCTTTTTATTTCTGTTTTGTCTTCTGGTTTTAAGAGATCTGAGGAATTAAGATTCTTAAAATAGAAAGTCTAGGCTCTTTGGTCATGGCAATGATAATCCAGTGATTCTTAATTTTGTTTTCACTGATCTGCTTTCTAGGTCAATCGTTTTTGCTAGATGGTACTGCTGGCTTCTGAAATTTTTTTCTCCATACAATGCCCAGGGCCTCCATAACACAGCACAGGTCCCTTCTCACTACGTTCTAGATCTGCGACCTGGAAGTGGATCATGGGTGACAAAGCTACCAGTTCAGGCTGTCATGATGGTCTAATTGAGTTCTAAGATCTCTTGCTCTGGTACACAGCTTTCTTCTGAGTGCTGAAGGGCTCTGTACTCCACTTGTTTCTAACCTAATTAGTCCCTAGATTTGTTTCTTTCTCCCTATGCTGACTTGGACTGTGACTTTTTCTGGATTTGTCCATCAAGATTAAGTCTGGTGCATTTTCTAGATGTTTGTGAAAAGGTACTTGCCTGTACTTCTTCCTTGGCTTGGCTCTCCTACTTTACCTTTCTTTAAAGTTCGGCTCTGGTGCTACCTCCTATAAACTTTTCTTGTCTTCTAAAATTACTAGTTAAGGGTTCCCTCCTTCCTCAGATTAGCTTGTATTTTCTTATATGTGTGTTTTCAAATCACTCCTTCTTGTATGCAGAGACAATTTCATTTTTTATCTTTTTATGTCTAGTACCTTGCAAACAGCATTTTAATAAATGTTTGGTTGAATATCTGACTCTTTCAAGCTTCCTAAGTTTTGGGGCTATCATTCATTCTAAACCTAAGATACCCAAGTCTTCCTGCTTCATGATATAGCAGTGTTGAAATGACAGAGAAAATATGATGGGGGTGGCTAGGTGGCACAGTGAATAGAGCACCGGCCCTGAAGTCAGGAGGACCTGAGTTAAAATCTGGCCTCAGACACTTAACACTTACTAGCTGTGTGACCTTGGACAAGTCACTTAACCCCAATTGCCCTGCCTTCCCCCTCCAAAAAGCAAGAAAAAAAAAAAAAAAGAAAAGAAAATATGATAAGCTGTTCCTGCATTCTCCATGAGTAAAGGATAGCTGGCTGTTCCCTTTTGGTCAGGGTGTCCTAAGAGAGAATAACCAAGTCTTATATGAAAAGAACCTGTCAGATCTTTCTCCTGCCCCATCCGGCATTTTAGGCACATACAATGTAGAGAATTCTTTTCTGCTTGGACTATGTCCCCTAGACAACAGAGAGCTTTCTTCAGGGAAAGGTGGGTTAGGCATCTGCAAAAAAACATAAAGGTAGGGAAGGAACTATTTAAAATCATCTGTCACTCACAAGGAGCCTTTTGGGTTTGTAGAGTCAAGGTATTGCCTGGTATTTATGTTTCTTCATCAAAATGGAAGTTTGTCACTTTATGAATTACTTACACATCAATCTGCACACACCATGTTTATTAGCAATGACTGATTTTGGATAGAATCACTTCTTAACATGGCCTTTTGATATTTCAAATGTAAAAGTTATTTCAAAGTCTTATATTGGTAATTTAAGCCATAACAAAATATTTCAACTTAACACCGTATTAAGTGACTTTCCCATTATTACACATTAAGAGTTTTCCTGATTATCCCTTACACTGGGATTGCATCTCCTGAAAATGTCCCACAAGTTTCATAACCAAGGGCTTTCACAATCCTTTTCACACTTGTGGCAGCTACAAAAAGTCTGTTTCCCACAATTTTCTGAGGGTTTAAAAGAGAAAGGCTAGTGATACAAAATTTGAGGATAAGCCCTTTAATAATAACTTAATAACTCAACTAATATAAGAGTAGAGATTAAGAAAAGGAAGACTAGAATGAGAGAAAAAAAGGAGGTGGAGGGATCATAAGTGATATAGGGCAAAAGGAGAACAGGTAAACAGGAAGAGAAGGAACTATTCATTGCTTTTAAATTGAAACAAAGTAATAAGATAATATTGTAGGATAAAAACAACCTGAATTTTAAAGCTTAGGCAAAACAGGACATCTCTCCCTGACCTAAACCTCAGGGAAAATAAGAGTTTGGTTTCTAACAACATTTTAAATTTCAATGCATATTTGTATGCAGTGTACCAATTATTACTGTATACATTTTGAACATTATCTATAGACTCACAGAACTTTTGAGATGGAAAGGAGATACCAGTTCAATCTCATCATTTTACTGATGAGGAAACCAAGGCCCAGAAATGTTGTCCTTTGCTCGATGTAAAGTTGCTTTGCTGGCACACAGCTAGGACTTGATATCTTACTCCTAAGCCACTGTTTTTGCTAACTACACTATGATGTCAAGGTGGGTTTCACCTAGAGATGGCAATCTATTCATGCCTGCACATCCTCGTGACTCTCATGTTTTTCCATGAAATCACCATGGGCAGGGACAGGGAGTCTAAATAACTCGATAGCAGTCTTGCTTGTGATTGCCTGACACCTAGAAAATAGCAATGGGGGGCATGGGCTGTCTGTCCATTGGTTATCCCTTGCTCTTATGTGATTTTTTTTTTCTTACAATACTTTACTTGCGTTGTGTTGCAGCCTGATCACATCCAGTATATGATTTGTCCTTTGAATGATCAACTTCAGTTTTTTAGAGCCTATAGGATTTCATTCTCATAGTAAAATAATATCACTACAGTACCCCCTCTTAGTAAACTACCCTTTCTTCATTGTAAAGCTATAATTTTCTTTTTGCTGTTGTTTTTTGTTTCTTTGCTTTTTGGAGGGCAATTGGGGTTAAGTAACTTGCCCAAGGTCACACGGCTAGCCCTGGAAAGACAGGTGGACTCTGGCAGAGAACCGCAGAGGCCTTGACCTTCTTTTTCTTAAACAGGGTGGCCTGTGTGCAGCCTTTGGTGAGGCTTGTTGCTTCTATGCAAACAATTCTGGAGTGGTGCGGGAGAGTCTGAAGTCGGTACGCCAGAATATACAGAATAGACAGAGGGAGTTGGAAAAGTCTGAGAACTGGTATCAGTCCCTGTTCCAGACATCCCCCTGGCTCACTACATTGGTATCAGCCTTGGATGGTCCTCTCCTCCTCCTGACCATAGCCCTGATTGTAGGACCCTGTCTCATTAATTGCTTTCTACAATTTGTCAAGTCCCGTGTCAACTCCGTTAAATGTTAATTGTCAGGGACCCTGCTACCATCCTTTAGGAACAGAATTGGGTAACCTGGATGATGTGGCCCCAGCCATGTCAAAGGTTTGACATACCTACAAAGAAAAGTAGGGAATGTTGAGCACAACTCCATCCTTCCCTCCCCCAACTGATCTATGAGCAGGAAGAAGGTTTAATACAACTCCACCCTTATTCCTGCTGGATATTTCTCCATTCTGCCCCGCCCCCCCCTCCTCCACCCCCCCCCCCCCATATATTCTCCATCTCCAACCATTCTAGGTTCCCTGTCCCTCAGCCTAGGGTAAACTTCTTGGGCTCAGGAAATTCAAATATACACTGACCAATCACTGACTAGTTCCAGCTTCCGTAACCTGACCATTGGAATCTCTTTAAAAACTGGCACATTGTCCATGCCAACTCACTGTCTGATCTGGGTATGTGACGCCAGCAGTCCCGTGGCAATAAAATCCACTTCCAAATTTTACTCTTGGGGATCTTTTGTCTTGCTCCTTTCCGCTCAACATTTATGCTATAAAATTGTTACAACTAATCTTTAACAAATAACATTATGATATTTAACTGATCAAAATTAATTGAATTCCACTCAGTTTTTTTTGTAATATTTTCATGAAAAGAACTTAAACATAAGAGAAATTATACCATTTTCCAAAGGAAGCACTAGGAATATTGCTTCGTTTTTAGTCTAATTTCCACTTAAAGAAAATGTTGCTCCATTTAAAAGGTGGATTTCCTGGAGCTCCCATGCCCTATGATCACAGATACCTGGGGAAGACTGTTTTTTTCAAGAATAATACCAAAAAAAGCTTTCAAGGGAAAAATGTTAAATGATCAAACTATATATTATTGATGTTACGTTTCAATCTGTAGCTTGTAAAAAAATAATTTTGCCTGGCAGTCACTATTTAAGAAGCATTTTGGAGAAATAGGACCTCCAAGCACCTCTGGCTCCCACCTTCCCCAATCCATGTAAAAGAGGACTCTGAACAAACTTTGGAGCTGCAGAACCCACAAAATGATACAAAGAAGCTAACCTCCCACTGAGGACAGCCCATCGGGCTGGCAGGAACTGGCCAGCGCATTGCTGTGGGAGGCGAGCCCAGCTCCATGCTGAGGCTTTCACCCCAGGGTGGGCCTGACCAGCTGCAGGACACAGGGACTCCAGATCAGCAGTAGCTGTGGCAGTCCAGAATTATCAACAAACACATAGATGCTAAGGACAAAGTGAGAGGTCAGTGCAGTGTGAACTTTGGGACTCAGTAGTTGGGAGTGCATCAGCTTGTGGCAGCTTCAACTCTTGGCCTGCAGACTGTAGGGGGACCAAGTGAACAGTCTGAGGGGTAATCACTCTTGCTTTCACCTGCTTGGATCTGGATTGCGGTCTAGGGTGGAGGTCCTGGGGTGTGTGACCAGCTTGCCAGAGCGTGTGGGGGCTTCAGAGAGGGCACACAACTAATACCTCCAGCAGCTGAGAAAACCCCAGGGTTTGCAAGTAAAGGAAGCAAACAGAAGAATCCAACATTAGACTCCTATTTTGGGGACAAAAAGGATCAAAGCATGGAACAGGAGGAAGACAGTGAAGTCAGAACTCCTGCACCAAAAGCTTAAAAGGAAAATACGAGCTGGTTACAGGCCATGGAGGACCTTAAGAAGCAGATAAGAGAAGTGGAGGAAAAATTGGGAAGAGAAATGAGAACGATGCAAGAAAATTATGAAATGAGAGTCAACAGCCTGAGGAAAATAACACCTTAAAAAACAGACTAACTCAACCGGCAAAAGAGGCTCAAAAAGTCAATGAGAAGAATGCCTTAAAAAGCCGATTTTGCCAGATGGAAAAAGAATCTCAAAAGCTCACTGAAGAGAATCATTCCTTCAGAATTAGAGTGGAGCAAATAGAAGCTAATGACTTTATGAGAAATCAAGATGCTGTTAAAACAGATCCAAACAAATGAAAGACTAGAAGGCAATGTCAAATATCTCATGGGAAAAACCACTAACTTGGAAAATAGATCCAGGAGAGATAATTTAAAAATTATTGGACTATCTGAAAGCCATGATCAAAGAATGAACCTAGAAATCATCCTCCAAGAAATTCTCAAGGAAAACTGCCCTGATGTTTTAGAACCAGAGGGCAAAACAGAGGTTGAAAGAATCTACCGATCACTCCCTGAAAAAGATCCCAAAAAGAAAACTCCTAGGAATATTATAGCCAGGTTGCAAAACTCCTAGATCAAGGAGAGAATATTACAAGTAGCCAGAAAGAAACAATTTGAATATTGTGGAAACACAATCAGGATAACTCAGGATCTGGCTGCTTCTACATTGAGGGATCGAAGGGGATGGAATATGATATTCTGGAGGGCAAAGGAGCTGAGATTAAAACCAAGAATCACCTGCCCAGCAAAACCGAGTATCATGTTTCAGGGGGAAATATGGTCATTCAGTGGAATAGAGGACTTTCAAGCATTCTTGATGAAAAAAAACAGCTGAATAGAAAATTTGACATTGATACAAGAAGCAAGAGAAGCATGAAAAGGTAAACAGGGAAAAGAAATCATAAGAACTCATCAAAGTTGAACTATTAACATTCCTACATGAAAAAATGATAATTGTAACTGATGAAACTTTTCTCAGCATGAAAATAGTTGAAGGGAACAGAAATATATATATATATAAGGTGAAATTGAGAGGTGAGAGAATATAATGAGAGGAGATGGGGAGAGACAGAATGGGGTAAACTATCTGATGGAAAATGGTTACAATGGAGGGGAAGAATAGGAAGGCAAAAGGGAATGGGTCAACCTTATTCTCACTGAATTTGGCTTATGGAGGGAATGACATACACACTAAACAGGGTATCTCAACCTACAGGAGAGTAGGGGGGAAGGGGATGAGAGGGGGGATGATGGAAGGGAGGACAGTTTGGGGAGTAGGGAAGTTGGAAGCACCCACTTTTGAAAAGGGACAGAATCAAAGTAGAGAATAGAACAAGTGGGAGATGGGATAGGAGGGAGGGAAATAGTCTTTTACAATGTATCTACTATGTTAATGTTTTGCATTAGCCACACATGTACAACCTATACTGAATTGCTTGTCCTCCCAGTAAGGGTGGGTGACAAGGAAGGAAGGGAATGAATCTGG
>NW_027185903.1:9469866-9538067 GCF_028583685.1 Petaurus breviceps papuanus
AAAAAAAAAAATATATATATATATATATACACACACACACACACTATTATTAATACTATTTTACATGTAATTGGGAAATAAGATATACAGGCATTAGGGCATAGAGATCCACCAATGCCCTACTGGAAAAGTTGAAGGGGGTATGGGAGAAGATATGGGAAAGAGCAGACTGGAGGAGGGGATATCCTGCGGGACTGCTATTTTGGGGTGGTGGGTAGGGAAAAAACAGGGAGAAATTTTGTAACTCAAAATCTGGCGTAAAGGAATGATGTAAATCACAAGTTAATAAAGCATTTGAAAAAAAAGAGCATTATGACCCAATTAATTCTTGTAAGTCATGCCTATAGCCATTTCAATTTCTTAAATTTCAAGTAAAACAAACAGTACCACTTTAAGAATTTTAAGTACATTTTATTAACAACATATCCCTTTGATAAGATTATGCTTCAGGAGGCTTTTAATGCCCAGAGACATAAACTGTACACACTATACAAAAACCACCAAAAAAAAAATCAAGGTGGGCAAAACCATTTGGGAACAAACCTCTTTGTTTAAATTATACACAGCTCAATGAAATATTCTTACAGAAAATATATAAATACTTTTTCTTTCTATGTTACAGGTATACAATATAAATCAGATTTCAATGTCTGTTCAGTGACCTACAAACACTAGAACCTCCAAATATGTAGCAGCGTATTACTAAATTAAAAAAAGAAAAGAAAAAAGAAAAAAAAACTGCCTGGGAAGGGAGAATAAATCTGAGATTTTCACAATCCCTTCCCACTCTTTAAAACAATTAATTTACACCAATCTCTTACAATACAGCTTTAGGGTTACTGACAGACCAGTATTGCAACATTTTTTCAACTACATAGATGAAATGTTTTCCTTTCCCCCCCTAAGACTTTGCATTTTGTGCTAAATCAACCTATTCAGTGGCAAAATTGCAAGTTAAATTTTTTTGGCATAAATTACATTTCTCAAATTAAATAGGTATTTTACAAAGGAAGTCAAGCAAAATGTGCAATTTATGCATGCTGTGGCATAGCTATCCATCTATCTACCTTATAAAAATAGCCCAAAGGAAAAAAGTCCAAGTCCTGCATACAGACCTACTGTGAATGAATAGAACTCCCTGGAAACCAGGAAGAAAAAAGAAAATTTGTGGCAATGTTTAAGTGTTCCAATTATTTTTTTTCATAAGCATAACTATTTGATTTCTCTGGTATATGTTAATAAGGAAACCTCTCTGTAGTGAAACCAAAGTATTTAATTAACAATGCATTGTTTGTGGAAAGATGGGGGTGAAACTCATAGGATTGGAGACCTAACTTACATCAAGGAAGATCTTTTCAATAACAAATATTCTCTTATTCCAAAAAGCTAATTCTCATTAAAATTTCTCTCATACAATAGATTTAAGAAATTCACTTTTTCCTTGTTCACTAACGAATTGTGCATTGAAAACAGAATTGGAAGCATTGGACACTTCACATTATCTCTTAGGGAAAAACCTTTCAAAGGAAGTTTCCTAAGGCTGTTCTTAAATCAGGCTAATTTACAAAGTTTTTCTTACATAAATTAGCATTCTACTCAACATGCAAAACAATTGCTGATCTGCTAGATAAAACCACAAAATATTTATTGCTTAATGATATGTGCTTTAAGGTATGCAAAAATGTATCTTCTGAATGCTACTGAACAAAACATGTCTACATAAGCTTCCAAGTCATAGTTGAATACTTTGCCATTATTACTGTGCCCTGAAAAATTAGTCAAGCTCTGGTTAAAGAGATGCAAATTAATAAAAGCCTTTCCCTATCAAGAATTGTAGCATCTATTCTGTATAGGCTTTCTTTCTGAGGGTATCTTATTTAACAGTGCATATGTGGCCTACAAACCTATTTTTAATGCATATATTCTTTTTTATCTCAGAGAATTTTACCACACAAACAATATTTAGAAGAACTTTGGGGGTAGGGTTGAGGGATGGGGGTTGTTTCTGCCTCTTGTATCCACCTAAACATAAATAGGTAACAAAAATGTAAGTGTTAAGAACTTTCAGATAATATTATGAAAGCTCTATATCTGATTGCCTTATTTGTCACTATCTAAATAGAATCTAGTTACATGAAGTTAATTGCTTTTGAAACAAATTTTGAAACTGGAAATAAAAATTCACTTTAAGACAATATTAGAAATTCACAGTTTATAACCAGCACAACTGCCAAAGTTCCTCCAATTTTTTCAATAATTCTTTCTATTAGTGAGTAACACAATTTTATGTGGACTAAAATTCATTCTAAAAATTCTGTATCTTGAAAAACTACAGTACTGACATTATTCTTGTAATCTATATTCTGGTAATACCTACTAATAGATGATTTTCTCAAATATTTTTTCTTACCACTGACACCACTCCTAAACTTTTCAACTATGATTTTATTTTTTTAAATATCTAAATTAAGCACTTGGCATAAGCATTTTCCACCATAAAAGACTACCTTTGATACAAGTTCTCAAAGAATATTAAGCCTGCCAATGAATCCAAATGTTAACCAAAGAGCATGATGATTTTCTAAGTACAGACATTTTATTTCCTTAGAACCTCAATGATAACCAGAGAACTACATGGTTCTCTCCAAACTAAATGCTACAGGTGAAAACGACAAAGTTTAAGTTTCTTATAGAATACTGGTCAAAAACTGTTTAGGCCACTATTTATGCCTTAACTTCCGGGAAGAAAAAACAAACATGAATTAATGGTTTAATTCATGAAGGCTTAAACCACAGATTTTATAGTCTATTCTAACTGAGGTAGTTTGAAACTACTGTCTAAAGCATATGAATCCCATTTTGGGGAGGATCACTACATTATTTCCTTTGGAGTTTTTAACCACTATTTGGTCTAACATTTCTGACAGTTGGTTCTTTGGAGAAGTAATTTAATCTTTCAAGCCCAAAGACCAAGTCAACAGGCAAGTTTTTAAGTACTGTCAATATATTACAGAAATTCTTAGGGCTAGTGATAAATGAAAAGTTGAAACAAATTATTTCTGCTTTTCCTTCAACTGGATTTCATGAGAGAAAATGAAGCCAAATTCTAGTAGAAGCAGGTTACAATCCTGCAGGTTTTCTGCTCTGATGTAAGTTGCTATACAGTGCACATAAAAACAATTCACTGAAGTGCAGTCCAAGAAGTGTTATATAGTGAGATGAAATGTTTCATCCCAACAAAACTTTCAGTGCCGGTAAATAATATATAATAGTTGTCCAACTGGGAAATAATAAGTGGGTTTTGCTTTCTAGTTCAAAGGGCTATTTACATATATCTCAAAGAACAAATCAGTTAAGATCAGTATCTGCAATATATGGGGCCATGAGTTAATGTCACAACTGTCAATGCTGACAGTAATTACAAAAATGGTAAAACTGAATGGTCTTTTTAAAAAGTGTCCTAATTCAGTCCAGCTGGACGTTTTTTATATATAATATACATATATATATATAAAATGATAATTCCTTTCAATCACAAGCATTCTAATGAAGATTTCCGTGCTATTTTATATACAAATTTGCATATATGTAGTTAATTCCTGTAAAGATTTCCAGGTATCTCTAGATACATTAAAAAGTTTTTTTTTTTAAACAAAAAAAAAAAAACCTGCCCTCATCAATTTAGCAACATCACTAATAATGTAATAAAGGCAATCATTACATTCTTAACTCATCCATCACTGCATTTAATTTGTGCAAAAAAAAATTTCAGAAAGAACACTGGTATAAAAATTAAAGTTACTGCTGCTTCAAAATTTGGTACTTAAGGCTTTTCACTACAATTTTTATCATAATAATCAGTCTCATTAATTAAAGCAACATCTAAGGAAATATGGCTCTGCTTTTCCCATGGAATGTGGAAATGATGTACAAACCCAGTCTCCTCACAAGATTCAGAGATAATTTTCTTACATTTAGGCCAAATGTCAATAAATAATACTTATTCAATTTCCCACTGAGAAAAAAATGGCATGTCAAGAACACAAAAATGAACAGAAATTTTATTGAATAAAAATATATAATGGGCAAATGATTATATTTCAGTTTAATTAAAATTATTTTTTTGGTTTACTTGGGAACTGTAGTGAAAAACCTTAATTGGTTCATATAACTATAATAATACATTGCAACGAAATCTGAGAGACTGAAAATCAAAACAACCATTTGCAATTATAGTAACATTAAATTAAGTTAAAAGTCCCAGGTCGCTGAGGCTCTTCTTTCAGTCTGAGGTTATAAACCTCTCAAGTAGTGTTAAAAACATTAAAAAAATGTGAGGTCCAAAGTTCACCCCCAAATACCAGCTGTTAAAGCACATCCCAGCATGGAAGATGTAGCCTTTAGAAACGTAGATTTCTAGTATATATGAGTTAATTAACAAACAAGGCATCTTTCTATTTACCCTAAAATGAATTCAGAATCAACCCTGTAAAAGGGTGTTTCTTCATACTATCTTATTATTGTTCAACTCTCACGTTTTTAAAATTAAAGAAAAGTTGTGTAGGTGTTCAGTGCTTGGCTCTTGCATACATTTGGTAAATATAATTCATAAAACTGGTAATGGATGACATCCCCAAAGAACATATTTGGGGAGGAAAGTTTCTGCTGGGGAAAAAGAATCTGCAGTTCATACTGTTCTTGTACCAGGAACTGCTGGAACAAGCTACAGAAGATGCTCCTGTCTTTGTTGTCCAGTCAGTGAGGTTTTTCTGAGGATTTCAGGAAGTCCAAAGAGATACACTACATAAAGATGAGGTCAGGATTCGGCTGATGTATCAATTATAGGTTGCTTTGGTGGAGTTGATAAGACAGCCTCTGCTTCTTCATGCATCTAGAACAAAATGATGAACCATTAATAATTCCTGATGCAGTCTTGTCAGACAAGGTACTTCTGCACTGGTGGGGAATGGAAGGGTCCCATATATAGAAAGAAAATTATGCAATGACTGATGACTATATGTGCTTAAGCACCTGATGTAGAAAAAACACAACTACCACTGTGTACATCCTAGGCATGACTGATGTTTACAAGATGCCTAGGTCTTTTTACCTTAGAATAAAGTATCTGAAAGAGGGTCTAGCTCCTTTTGTCCTGCTAAGTGGAAAACAGTGGTACCTCACCTGTAGTTCTCTGGGCAGAAAAGTTTTTCTTAAACTATTCATCATGTGTGATGCTTTACCTCTTAGGGACCAGAATAAACAGCTGAAAAATTGTGTGGATGGTGACACTGATTAACATATGTACTTTGCGGAATACTATTAGTGATTTGTATTATATCATTGATAAACTTTACAATTAGACACAAGGAGTGTAGTGCTGTGTTTCTAGTCCTTGAGATCTAATACTGGACTACCAGATACCAATTTTACATCTAGAAATTAAGTGAAAAGAATCTCTATTTTCAGTACTTCCCTAAATTACGTTGTATCCACTTACCTATGAACAGGCTATATCCCTTCCCCCAAATGTAAGCTCCTTGAGAACAAGAACTATTTTGTTTTGGTCTTTGTTCAGTGTTTCACACAGTACTTTACAAGAGAAGGTGGTTAATAAATGTCCACTGTCTATATAACTGAACATTTAATTGTTAGCAATGAATAAGTACAACTTCTATTTCTCCTTACTTGTAAAAATTGTACATCTTGAAATAACTCCTGTATGAATCTGCGAGACGGCAGTCGAAAAGTACAGTGTGATAACAAATAGGAAACCTCAGAGTAAAGGCATATATCATCAAATGCTTGAGGAAACTTCTCTTTAATTCTAAAATGGAAGAAAAGATTTGCTAAATTAGAAAAATGTTAATTCATCATTTGATACTTGCTTTTAAAATAAGTAGTTCCTAATTATAAAACATTTTTCAAATACATCCCTGAGTCACCAATTAAACACTGATGGGTATGATTTTTTAAAGTAATTAATATAAATAATAATCAAGGAAAAGAGACCTTAGATTATTTTTATTAGAAAAAAAGTTACGGGATGGTTAAGTGGCACAGTGAATAGAGCACCAGCCCTGGAGTCAGGAGGACCTGAGTTCAAATCTGGCCTCAGATACTTAACACTTACTAGCCATGTGACCTTAGGCAAGTCACTTAACCCTAATTGCCCTGCCTTACCCCTTCCAAAAAAAAAAAAGGAAGAAAATAAATAAGTTATATCCAAATTTAGCATTTAAAATTTAGCTCTTAAGCCACTTCAGTTATCTTTCAAAGATATACTTCAACATTCTAAGTCAAAATTAAAGATGATGATGTGCCATCTTTGAATTTCCTACTTAGACTGCAAGATGTGATCCTGATTTGATAAAGTACTCTAAAATTTTTTCCAAAAAAGTGCCTTAACAAAGCTTTGAAAGCTTTAAGAAAAAGAGGAAATTAAAAGAATTAAATTTAATCTATAAGAAATCACTATGTGCTATTTATTATGTAAGGCAATCTTTAAATTTTTATTACCCTATTTCTTCCTGAAGTCAGAAAAACAAGCAGAACAAATACTACAGGTGAATTAAATTTGCATACATTATTTACTCACGTCAAAAGTCCTGTCTCATGACCTTTAGTTCCTACTGAACTACTCAAATTGATAACTAATCTTAACACTTCTTTTCGAAGGAGTATACGGCACACTGGTGTATCATCAGGAATTGACTTGACTCCTGGAAAAAAAAACATTTTTCAGAGTAAAATTCAATGCATTTCTCACTTTAGGAAAGCAAGCTTTATGAGTCACAGACGTATTCAGAATCATTTAATAACTGCAAAATGTTTCTTGATACTAATAAATTCTACAGAATCTGATAATACTCACCTGGCTCAAAAACATTTATAATGGTGCAGACAAAAAAAAAGAGTGAAAACATAACGCCTGCAAAAGTTTAGAACACTCATCAACAATTAAAACATTTAAGTGTCTGTCACTTGAAAAGCACTGTGCCAGGTGGTGGTGGGGGAGGGGGCATAAAGATTTTTTTTTAATGATAATTCCTGACCTCAAAAACTTTAAATTTTACTGGGGCAATGGTAAGAAGAATGCTAATACACGAGAGAGAATGGGGCCAGATTGTATAAAGAGCTTTAAATGACAAGCTAAACAGAGTATCACATTCTAGAGGTAATGAAGTTTTTTAAACTGGGGAGTAACAGGGTCAGTTTTCTATTTTAGGAAGATTATTTTGGCTACTATATGAAGAACTGATATTAGTAAAGAAAGACTAAAGGCAGTGAGTGCAGTTAGCTTATTATAAATATCACAAGAGATTCTAAGGACTTGAACCAGGATGTCAGCAGGAGGAGATGGATACAAGACATCTTATAGAAGGAGAATCTATTGGACATGTCAACTGATCAGGTGTGGGGAAGAGAAAGTTGATTCAAAGGACTAAGCATAAAGTAACTTAAATTTTGTGTCCTATGATATGACACCAAGAATGAAGACAGACTATTTTGCATAGTACTTCTCATATAAATGCTGTAATTATTTATTAAAACATGAGGTTCCTTTAAAGCTTTTTTTTTCTCAAGCTCTGAAAACTTACCTAGTACCAGTTCTGTACTCTTGGTACTACTGGCTGAACCCTGAGATACTGCATCACTGCATCCTGAAATCCCAGAAAACTTTGAGGAAACGACATCTAGATGATTGTGGATGGTCTGCCCACACCAATCAGAATATGGAATGTCTGGAAAGTCTGAAGAAAACAACTACTAATTTAGTTAAAGGAATTTCATGATTTGGTCACTAAATTAAATGATAATCCTTCATAATTAATTTATACAAGAAATTTATCTGTTCAATAAGATTACTCCCCTAAGGGTTTGTCTTGCTTTTAATTCTCTTTCAGCTTTTAAGAACTCTTTACTGAAGATCTGAAGAGTAAATTTATTAACTTATTTAGTGAAACTTATTTCTCAGATATTAAGATGTTTAATAAGTTACAAATTCAATTTCATGATAAATACACAATAAGACAATTGGTGTAAATGTGAGCTATATGAACTGAGTGAACATGTTTCCTAAGTATCAATGTTATTGTACTACAAAAGCATTTTCCTGAGCTATTATTTGACTGAAGGCAAACTTTCTCTGCCCTGATAATTCAAGTTAATTAAAAGTTGTCATTCATTCATTCATCCATTTATTCTCTACTGTAAACAAGGCACTTAAGAAAAGAGAGGCCTTCTGGAGTAGTAGATAGTCAACCTCAGAGCTAGGAAGTCTGGGTTTGATTATGGTCTCTGATATACTGACAAGGGCTGTGTGACCTTGGGCAAGTCAATTAACCTCTCAATTTTAGAGGTCACTCTCTAAAACTAAATACTGCAGAAGAGTTGCTTTATCCCCACTGGTAAAAAAAGAAAATTCCAAAATGAAGAATTCCCTACACAAATGAAATCATAGGTCCAAACAAAACAAAATAAACCTATGCAAGAAAGTGTGCTAGGTGCCAGGAATACCAGATAAATAAAAGGCATAGTTCCTGATCTAAAGAAGTTTATTAACTGAATAGATGAAAAAGGAGAGAGGAACATAAAAAGCCAAATCATTAATATTAGAACATAATGTGATATGATTCATATGACACCAATTATCTCTTAAAAATTTTTTTCTGGCACATCTGCATAATTTGACCTAATGGACTAAAACAAAAATCTTTTGCTGTTATTTTAGGAATTAACATTGGGCAATCACAGAATTTTGGTGGTGGAAGAAAAAGATCATTTAGTCCAATTCTACTAACACATCTTATGGACAATGAAACAGACTCAGAGCTTAAAAGACTTAACCAACATCATACTGCTAATTACAGGTAGAAAAAATATTAGTATTGGTATCTACTTTTTTTGATGTTTTATTAGGTGTTTTTCCTACCATACTGCCTCACTCTACTTATATGATTTTCTTTATCTGTTTTTTTTTAAGTATCACCCCCAAATCTTTCACATATCAATTTCCTAAAATCCTAGGAATCTAAAAGAACAGTTTCTTTGACTCTGAGGTAACTTTTCCTTTTTCAGATTTCCCATTTGCAAAAAGAATACCTCATAGAAAAGGTGTTAAAAATTTAAAGTAGTGGGGTGGCTAGGTAGCACTGGCCCTGGAGTCAGTAGGACCTAAGTTCAAATCCAGCCTCAGACACTTAACACACACACACACACACACACACACACACACACTAGCTGTGTGACCTTGGGCAAGTCACTTAATCCCAACTGCCCTCCAAAAAGAAAAAAAAAAAAATTGAAGTAGCTTAATATTAAAGAAATGACAAGTCTATAATAAGGGTACACTATAACTACACCTTAAGATTTTAAAGCACTGCCTGAACCTCTATGAAAATATACACTTGAAAAAACCACTAGAATTAAAAAACTTAATAGTTACTCTAGCTGTAGTATCAAATGGAAAATGTAATTTTATGGGAAAGCAAAATACAAAGGATACAGAAAATATTATACTATAAACAAACTCTTCAAGAGATAATCTTGGCTGGTTTTCCTGAGTGATGTACAAAATTACTAAGAAACTGAATGTTGGGATGTTGAAAGTCTTTTTGTTAATTTCACCTAATAGCACAAGAATACAATTTAATTGGTTTTTGCCATTGTTGAAAAATAAGTTTATGATATAATACTTTTTAAAAAAGAAAAAGAAATTAAAGTATCATTTTTGTACACTCTTTTCTTTCAAACTATTTTCTTGGTTGTCTCCTTTCCCAAATGGTCCTCCCAGTAACTGATTCTGATTTGTCTCTATTTTTGTAAGTTTCTTTGTTTTTTAATATTTTAGCTAGCATAATATTGCTAGGAGGGTAGGAAAGGAGCAGTGAAGAAATACAGTACTAAGTAGACAAGAAAAGGGTCCGACCCCAAAGGGACTAACTAGATACCCTAAAGTCACATAAATTTTCCTGGATGACTTATAAGCAAGAAAGAAGCTGAATAAAGAAAGGAATGGTCACGAGCAAGTCTCTTAAGCTCTTCAGGCCTGAGTTTCATTACCAAAGATCTGGTAACACAAGAAATGTAACAATTACAAAGGCATTTCACTTTATGCAATAGATTTTTTGAAAATTAAGCCATTTCACCATTAATTTATATTAAGATGCTCTGTGATTTACATCATGTCTAACTTTTCACTTACATGGTAGGAATGAACACTTTAGTTTTAAATTTTGCCTTACTTGCTGGGAATACCTCTGTATGGCTTTTAGGACCATTTAAGCACCAAACCTATGATCACAGAGGATGTTCTTCCTGTATGGTTCTTCCTGTAAGGTCTTCTGAAAACAAAGTTCCCATTTTCCATGTGTATACTAAAGATCTTATTGAATTCTTTATTAGAGTACCTTGGGATCCTTTGTGAAATGTTTCTTTCCTTTCTTCCTTAGTTTTGTGGTGGCTGACAGGGCTAACACAAGTCTGTGTTTACAGCAATATTCTGAGGGAGTTTAAGATTTATAGCACATATTCATTTAAAAGTAATTTTTCATTTGTTTTATAATGAGAAAAAAAATGTAATTCAAAAACCTGAACCTACTTCATGTCTTAGAGAAAAAGATTCTATCTCAGAGGGTTCCTTAACCTGAACAGAGATACTAACCTGTGTGAGTATAAGTTGAGTCCACTTGGTTACTGTGCTGGTAACCCAGAATCTGGATACAGACACAATAAAGACAATTGTCGTCTGTGTGTTCCTGTAGCCCCGTGTCTTCTGTATTTTCTAAAAATTGAGAAGCATCTGAATGGCTTGTATTCATTATTTCTGTGAGACTAATCTGTTGTCGGAGCATTTGAAATGGACTTTTTACAAGATCTCCAGTACCAGATGGAAGACCTACTCAGAGGCAAAAAAAAAAAAAAAGATATGAGAACTAAAAAATATTTGGTACAATCAAAATCTTCTTTCCAAGTATCTTAGGATAGGTCAATTTTTTTTTGAGTATGGGAAAGAGAAAAGATAAAGCAAAAAAAGAGAACTCTGTGCAATTATGAGCATAATTTTAATGGAGGAAAGAGAGATAAGATGTTATTATTTTGCTCTAAAAATATAAAAAGCTATCATTTAAACCTAACAGCATTTATGTTTTGTGGTTTGAATTTTGGGTACAAGTAAAAAAAAGAAGAAATGTGAAATAATAACACAGAGACATCAATAATCATTGTTATCATCCATAAGAAGAAAAGTGTTTAAGGAAGAGTAATACCTTTTTACAGAAAAGATTTTATTACTTTTAAAAAATTATGATTACAAAGATAGATGAATACAAGTACTAGAATTATTAGACATTTAAGCTTTTCTAATTTAGAGGTATTTACTATTTAAATTTTAAGCATTTCAAATATTACTTTCTTATGAATGAAAATGACTTGTTTGCTTCAACAGGTAGATCACTTGCTTGTAAACTCAGATTAAGTATTGTAATTTGAAAGTAAGGTGACATAAAAAGGATATAAATATAAAAATAGAATTTTTAAAGCCTCATCTATTCAACAAAGACTACCAGAGAATATATTTCTTAAAACAACCAAGTATAAATTATAACATGATATGTAACCAAAAGTGATGAACAGAATAAACAATACTCATTACCTCCTGAATCAGGTAGTACTCTCACAACACGATCATCACATGGAGGTATAGTTTTCTTCTGAAAATAAGGAATATCCTTTACCTAAAATTTTGAAATAAGATCATGGGAACTGTCTCCAGAAAGAAAATAAATAACACTTCTCAAAACAAATGACATTTTTAAAAAGTTGCTAGCTGTACACAACTCTACAACATAAAAATCAAAAAGAATATTAGTCATAATTGTAGCAGATCAAAGTTGAAAGGGACCTCTAGTGTCAGATAGTTCAACTAGCACTTGAACAAAATTTCCCTTTACAACAAACTTGAAAACTGACCATCAAACCTCTATGATAGCTCTTTAATTCCCAAAGCAGACTATTCCATAGATCTAATGAGTAAGATTATGGTGTTAGAGTTATAAAGTATTTCAGAGACCATCAAGTCCAATTCTCTCACTTTCCAGATGTGGAACCCGATTTCCAAAGAGGTTAAGGGACTTGACTAAGTACACAAAGGTAGTAAGGCACAGATCCAAAATGCAAACCCTGGTCCTCCCACCTCCAGATGCCATACTCTTCCCGGGGTGCCATTCTGCTTCCTCTATTCAGAAAGCTGAGGAGCAATAACAACAAAGTTCTCACATTCTAAAAATTCTTACTAGAAATAAATTATGCTTGCTCTATAATGAGGAGACTTAGGTTAAGATAATGCTTCATGGCACTTATGAATTCTTTAACCCAGTGTTACCCAAAAAGGCATCAGGAACTTCTGGATGTCTTAAAAGGACAGATGCTACCAAAACCACAACATAGTAAAGAATCTGTATGAGACTAAAAAGTAACAGGAATACAAAAAACAGACACTAGAAGAGAGATGTTGTTGAAGAAAAGGAATATGGTAGGGGATAAAGTGTGAGAGGAGATAGAAGAATGATATCCTAGACAGGCACAGTGAAAATAAATTATTATATAGTAGGACAACGTCTACCTGAAAATTCCTTTCATGATGTAGCTTAAAACCACATTTGCAGAAATTCATATTCATTACAGTACTAAGTCTTAAGAAAAAAAATACATTTATGAATGTACCTGGAATATTTCGTTGATGTCCACAGGAAGAGCAAGTCCAATGTAATCATCTGAGCTACCATATGTAGCATTGGATACCATGGACCTAACTGAGGAGGAGCGCTGCAGTGTATTTTGATTAATGGGACTTAATAGATCTTCTTTATCTAATGAAGCATAACTTAAAGCTTTCATGAACCTAAAATACCATGAAGAATAAAAAAACCGCTGAATTAGTCTGATTTGTCACCTTATTTACACAAATGAATTTATACTTTTGCCCACCTTTAACAGAAGATGTACCAGAAATTCAAAAAAATCTCTCAGACTACTTGAGGTAGTTAAGCAACACTAATTATTCCTAAACGTTTACTTTGTGGTAAGTTTATTTATAGTGTTATTAATATGTAATAAATATTCTAATAACCTACCTAAAATAGCCTTAAGTGAATATTCAAAACATGGGTGGTCACATTTCTGGCAATAAAGTTTTTACAAATGCAGACAACTAGATAAATCTCCAGCTGCCAAATACTACCTCTACCTCTAATTCTTGAAACATCTCAAAAGTCAGAATTGTAGTCTGGAGCCACACACCACTAGAATATAAAACAAAGCAATTTAAGAGGTTGTTTAGGGTGGTAGTCCTAAGGACACCTCTACCAATAACTGTACAGTAAAGCACAATATTCATTAAAAATAAAAACAATTACTCCATAATAGCTAGTATTCTTATGCCACTTTAAGGTTTGCAAAGTTTTAAAAATATTATCTCATTCTATCCTCACAACAACCCTGTGTAACGAACTTGGCAAGCACAGATGTATTTCACACCTTGTTTCTGCTATTGAATTAATACCTTGTTTCAGCTCAAGTTTCTTTTGAGCCTTTTATCAAGTCTGTTAAGAAACAGAACATGTGAACCCCACAACTTGTGAACTCCTGGGGAGGAACTAATGACTATATAAGGAGCGCCCCAAGGCTAGAGACAGGAAAAAACTCTTGAGGACTCTTGTGGTGGCAGAGTCAAGGAGAAAACTTGTGGTATCCCGGCACGGTCTGCTCTGCTTGTGTTGATGTTTGTGATATTTTGTATAGAGAAGCCCTGGTACCTTACTGGAATCCCTGAAAGAGGATTTTCTGGTTGTATGTTTACCAAAGTCCTGGAAGAGGGATTTGGAGGTCCTAGGTCTTGAGTGATTATTTATGCTGACCTCTTGGACCTTGTTTGTGGGTCTGTGTTGATTTCTATGTTGATGATTTGTGCTGAGTTCTCAGACCTGTTGATTGGTCTGAGTTGATTTCACAGGCAGATAGTGAGTTGATGATGGTGCCAGCAATGTGTATGAATATTATTGTGGCTCTGTCAAGCTTTGTCTTCCCAGAAACAGGACCTGTGAAGGACTTGAAATGGACTCGACACTGTGAACTTCCATATGGAATGGGAACTGGATGAAGAACTAAACAAGGAACTGGGAGATGCCTGACTTTGAATCCAAGTGACAGTTGGAGCTGGGACTGTGGAAGCTGAGAGCCAGCCTCAAGTCAAGCTAAAGAAGACTTGGATACTGTGTACTGGCTGAGATGATTATGATTTACTGTGACCTAGGGGTGGATAACTTTGACGTTTGTACTTTGTGATTGAATTAAGGACTTTGTAACTGACTAAATGATTGTACTTTTCGAACTATTGTGACCCCTTTGGTAAGAACTATGTGGTCATTTTAGTTAAAAGTACATTGTGAATGCCGTATTTTTATTTTCTGTGAATGTTTTGCTCTTATTTGTTATTGAATAGAGAGTTCACTATACTGTGTAATCAGAATCTTAAAAGCTGTTCTCAGCAGCAGTCCTCTGGAAAGTTGCTTGTGCTTGGCTTTACACCCTGGGAAGTAGATGTTGCTATTATTCTCATTTTACAGATAAAGTAACAGAAGCAAACAGAGGTTGTGTGATTTGACCAGTCATACAGCTAGTAAGTGTTTTGAGTCTGGATAAGTATTTCTGACTCTAGAACCAGTGCTCTATCTACTGCATCACCTAGCTGTCTCAAAATCCTTTAATGTTAACTATTTTCTCACAAAATTCCTAGGGTAGCCGAAGCTAGCCAAAATTATTCATCTTCATAAGATCGAATCCACTAATAAACATTATATTCAATTAAAAATCCAATTCAATAAACATATATCAAAAACTACTATGTGAAAGGAATCTATAACTGGTGCCTGGAATAAATGGTCAAACTTTATAAATAGTTTTTAAAGGAGCTTACATTCTAATGGGGGCAAATGATATCAGCAAAGACAAGTCTATGTGAAGGTGTTCAGAACCTTGAAAGATGGAAGGGACCTCCAACCTCAGGTCATCCATCTAATTCAACCTACATTCAAACAATAATCTTCAAAAACCCTAATACTAAGTTTATTTTACAACATCATTACAGCTCATACTTATACAGCACTTTACAGTGTTGAAAGCACAGATCATTTAATCTTCATAACAACTCTACAAATTGGGTATTATCCTAATTTTACTAATGGGAAACAGGCTGAGACAGGTAACACTACTTGTGCAAAATCTACCACTTATTATATCGCAGAACTAGCACTCAAACCCAGGTGTTCTGGCTCCAAGAAACGGAAGGTGCTTTCTCTTCCTTCACTCTAATCTCCAGTTTACTTCCTGCTCCAGTACTTCAAAAGATCAATGATTTCAACTACCTGGGTACTCCTTCCCCTTATGGCATCTGGCAACCTTTCACAACAACCTATCACCTAGTGGCCAATATTGTCACTTATTTAGGCTAATAACCTAGGAGAACACTCAAACTTGGTGGGATCAAAGCTTATGATCTCCTGGTGTAGTCTTCAAGAATATATTATCACTTTCATGCTACAATGAAGCCCTGGAGGTAAGACATCAAACAATTTTATTTCACTACTGCAGGCATCTGCGATTTTATCATTTTATTATCCATGATTTTATATATCAATACATACTAAAACCCCTCTATGCCTTAGTAAAAAAGCAGAAGAAGCAACAGAATAGTCCAAACAAGGGTCCTGGGGGAGTATATACTTTTAGCTGGGTGAATCCGGGATGGCTACATAGAGGAACTCACATCTGAGGTGAACTTCCATGGAAGGTAAGAAAACTAAAAAGTAAAGAGGAGGACAAAGTACATTCAAAGCATGGAGTACTGTGGCTTGTAAGAATTTATGTTGGTGGCTGAGTTCAAGAACTAGAAGATTAGTTTGGCTGGAAAGTAGAACAGATGGGGAACAGATATAAAATAAAGCTTGAAAAGTAGGAAGGGGGAGCTACATAGTAGAGGATCTTCAGTGTGAAGCTAAGGATTTAATTTTTCTTCCCTAAATATAATAGGTTAGTTAAAATAACATTTAAAATAGGCTGGGAAGATAACTAAGAGTTGGCAAAGGCTGATAAAAAATAAGTCTTACCAGACAAACTTATTTTTCTTTTTTGAGAGGCTTATTAAACTGGAAGAATAGGGAAATGCAGTAGGTATAATACTTCTGTTTCTATAAAGCATCTGATAAAGTATTGCATGTTATTTTCGTAAAAAAAAGATAGGAAAATTTGGCCCAGATAAAAGGTACAATTAGAGAGACTAAAAACTGAATGACCCAAAATGTAGTCAATAAATGTTCAACAGGAACCTCAAAACTTTCCTTTTTGTTATCTGCAGTGTCCTATTATACTGTATAACATTTTTATCAATGATTCAGATAAAGGTATATAGTTGTCATGCTTATCAAATTTACAGGGCAGATGCACTTACACAATTCAAGTCAGAATCAATACTCAACTATTCTGATAGGTTAGAACACTGCATCTAGTGAGATGAAATTTAATAAGGATAACTGAAGCCTCACATTACGGGTCAAAAGATTAAACTTCATAAGTACAATATGAAGGGTGTAGCAATTAGTCGGGAAAAAAATGGAGGAGGTTCTTAATGGTCTACAAGCTCTACAATGTGAACCCAATATGTAACAGGACAGCAAAAATAGAAAAGATAAACTGCAGTTAGAGGCATAGTGTCTAGGACTAAGGAGTGAAAGCCCTAATATACTCTGCCCTGATCCAAGCACATATGAAGGACTGGGTTCATTTGTTTTAGGAAAAACGTTGATAAGAAGCAAAGTACATAAAGAAGAGTAACCCAAGATGGTAAATGGCCATTCCAAGAGGTTCAGTTAAAGAAATGAAGAGTGTTTGGCCTAGAAAAGGGAATTGGGGTTGAGAGTGGGGTTATGGGGAGATGAGAGGGACCCATGTGGGTGGAGGGGGAGAGGATTTGATGGTTTTCAAACATCTAAAAAAACTACATACTATGGAAGAAGGATTAGGATTTTGTTTGTTTTGGTACTTGGGTCCAAAGGACAAAACTAGGAATAAGAGGGAAAAGTTATAAAGTGGTAAATTTAGGTTTGCTATAAGAAAACTTTCTTTAAAAATTAAAAATATTCAGAAGCAGAATGAATGAGCTGTCTTAGAAGATACTGAATTTCTGTTCATTTGTGATCTTCAAGCAAGGTTGGACCATATATTTCCTATGGTGTAGAGGGGACTTTTGTTTAGGTATAAATTGAACTAAATGATCTTTGAAGTACCTCAAAAACTGAGATTTTGATAACATGCACATCTCCCCCCTGTCTATTATACTTTGAGTAATACACATTTCCTCATGCTGGCCTCTATATACTCCTAAAATGCTCACTTCAAGAATGAATTCAGGTACCATTTTTTCCTCATGAAGACCTCATTCAGTTCCCCCAACTAAAGGCAATAAGACCTCTCTAAAGTTTCTCATACTATTCTATTCTCCTATGTAATCTCATTAAAAATTTTAAAATAATTATTTTTAATACAATTATTTGTGTACACATTTCTTCTCTTGACTAGACTGCGAAGTTTATTTTTTATATTTAATATACTTGGGTTTTTTTTTGTTTTGTTTTGCTTTTTAAAGCGATTGGGGTTAAGTAACTTGCACAAGGTTACATGGCCAGTTTTGTGGGTGTGTGTGTGTGTGTGTGTGTGTGTGTGTGTGTGTGTGTGTGTGTGTGTGTGTGTGTGAAAATCTGAGGCCGGAACCAATCTCAGGTGTCCCGACTCTGGGGCCGGCGCTATTACTCGCTGTGCCACCTGGCCACCCCTATTTAATAAACTTGTTAAACATTACTAGAGTCAATTAAACTTTCTGTGTAGCCATTTACATTTAAATACATGAATTTCAATGCTTAAAATGCCATTACTTTTTGGTTACTAGATACAAGCACCCAGAAAATTTCTTTGTTTATTCTCACTAAAGAGTTTTCCTTTGATAATACTATAGTATATATTGTTTTTCTAATTTTGCTTTTCATTCTACCTTTTTAAATATTTCTTTCCAGATTGTTATATTCATTATACTTGAAAATCTAAATGCCACTGCATCAGTTTACCATAATTTAACCATTTTCCTAATGTTTATAGTATGAAGTTTGGTCTATTTTATCTATCTATATTAGCTATATATTTTGCAATTACAAATAATACACCAATGAAAATCTTTAAAGTGAAAGCTTTATTTTCTTTTGGTAAAGTTTTCAAGGTATGTTTCCAGCAATGGAATTATAGGGTCATAGGATAGGAATTCTTTTTGTAACTTTTATAGTACACTGACAATTTCTTTCCCAAAAATGCTATATTGATTTCCAATTCCACCACAATGCCATCAATACTCCTGTGTTGTTTTCAATTATCTGAGCCAATGTGATGGGCCAGAATTTTCATTTGTGTCTCTCAGTATTAGCAGGCTGAGCATTTTTTCAAATAATAATCTAGCATTTATATAGTACTTTAAGGCTTGCAAAGTGCTTTACAAACTTCTCACTGAATCCTTAAAACAACCCTGGAAGAAAAAAGCTTTTATTCCCCCTTTACAAAGATGATGGCCTGAGGCAGGCAGAAGTCAAGTGATTTGTCCACGTCACATGGCTAGTAAGCATCTGAGGCTAGATTTAAACTTGGGTCTTCCTGACTCCAGGTCCAGCACATTATGCCCTGTGCCATGTAGCTGACGTGATTAACAATTTGTATTTCATCTTTAGTAAACATACATTCACACCTCTTGACCATTTACCTATCAGGAACTAAAAGATGCCTTTGTAACTTTTTAATAGTTCTTCATATACTTTAGATGTCAAGCTTTATCTGCCATATTTACAAATATTTTCAATCTATTATTTTCCTTTGATTATGTTATATAGAATGTTTTTTCTTTTAAAATAATTATGTCTGGGGCGGCCAGGTAGCACAGCGAGTAAGAGCACTGGCTCCAGTGTTGAGAAGACCTGGAGATCGAATCCCGGGCTCAGACACTTAGCATCCACCCAGAAACACCTGGCCGTGTTACCTTGAGCAAGTTACTTAACCCCAATTGCTTAGGGGTGGCCAGGTGGCTCAGTGAGTAAGAGCACCGGCTCCAGTGTTGGGACAACCTGGAGATCGAATCCCGGGCTCAGATACTCAGCACCACACCCAGAAATAACTGGCCGTGTAACCTTGAGCAAGTTACTTAACCCCAATTGCTTTAAAAAAAAAAAATTATGTCTATGTTGTCCTTAATGATTTCTTCTATTTAACAGATTCAACAATTCCCTTCCAAAATTAAGATAACACATTATTCCATCTTCTTCCACTTTTGAAATATAGTTACATTAGCTGAAATTGATTGAGCTAAGAAGTTATAATGAGTCTAGATGAATTTTCTACCACATTGCAGATGTTTAAAAAAATTTAACCTTCTCCTGGTTATTTCAACAGGTGCATCAACATTTTATTTACCGGTATGTATTTGGTTGTACATAGGTTACTTTATTCTGTTGATGTTTCTCTTTTATTTTTGCAGCCCGATACCAAATAGTTTTGGTGCTTATCATCACTTAAACATTTTTAATTCTAGGAATATAAATCTATTTCCATAAAAAAAACCCTTTTCCCCTACATTGTGTGTCATATAAGTATTTAAATTAATTTAGGAAGCAAGATCATTTAATCCGACCCACTCAGATATTATGTCCTTATGATTATTTAAGTTTTCCTTCATTTTAATCATTATAGTTTTACAACAGTTATGTGATATGTATTTAGAAGTAGGTTAATTGAGCAATTATCTGATAAGTTTTGTTGCTATTATAAACAGGGTTTCTTTTATTATGATGTCTTCTTGATCTTTATTTCCAGTAAATAAGAACGAACATAATTTTTGTGGGTTAATCTTGTATCCTGGAACTTTTCTGAATTCAATTCCTTTTCAGCTTACAATTAATTTTCAATTAATTAATTTAAGATTACCTTTGTTACAACAGCACCAACTCTCTGCTGCTTGTCTGTGCCCCCTTCTGAATGTCCTTTTTTGCTATTCTGACTTTTGAATTTTCTAGATATATTATGAAGTAATTTGCAAATAATCATTTGACCTCATTTTCAATCAATATAAATCATCTACTGTTGTTTTTTTATTTTATTCCAGTTGATAATATTCCTAATACTATGTTAAAGAGAAGTGGTGAAAGTATGGAAAATTTGTTTTGTATTTATTTTCAGTAAGAATGCTTTTAATGGTTTTTCTACTGTATATCATGTAGGCCATTTGTTTATATGTTATTACATATTGATTTTCTGATGTTAAAAACAATGTTGAGAACCTGCTATAAATCACACTTAGTTTAATTAATTTTTTCTATTTAATGGCATTTTATTTTTTCTAATTACATGTAAAGATAGTTTTCAATGGTTTGACTGACTTAATTTTTAACCAAAAATTAATTTGATGAATGGTTTATAATATACTGCTGTACTGTTAATACTAATAATTTTAAAGTATTTTTGCACTTACAGATCAGGGAAACGAATCTATAATTTTTTTTCTGTTACCTTTGCAAAGTTTAAAATAAAAACAATTTATTCCCTATGAGAGGCAACACCATGTAGTGGATAAAAGGTCAGCTTTCAAGTCTGTAAGAGTGGTTCAAATCCTATATGTAACAGAGTGGTTGATTAACAATTTAGAAGTTTCTTAACTTTTGAGTGCCTTGGGCAACTCTTTAATGTTTCTTAACTTTTGAGTGCCTTGGGCAACTCTTTAATAACCTAAGTTAGATCTAGGTATAAGGAGATGCATAATATGAGTTCCCTAAACCAACAAAATCACCTCTGGACCTTTTGCCCCTTTCTCTACCGATATAAATAACTTATAAAAGGCATTGCCAGTATAGTATTATTATGCCCCCTATTTTAGAGTTGAGAAAATAGAGGCAAACAGAGGTTAAAGTCACCTAGCTACTGAGGACAAATCTGAACCCAAGTCTTTACTCCAGGTCTAGCACTATATCCGCACTGTGCCACTTGGCTGCCTCTTTCTTTACATGTAGACATTATTCCATTGTGAAAAGTATTAAAGAATTCATTTTGAAACTGTCTGGGCCAGGCATCTTAACTCTTCTTTTCACTAGTTTTGTTCCTTTTCTAGTATCTTTTAGGCACAACCTTAATTCATTTCGATTTTCCTCTCCTCTAACTGATGCAGGGATTCAGTGATATAAATCTGGCTCTACACACTACTTTGGCTATATCTCATAGCAAAAATATGGCACTATTGTTATCTTTTTAATATTTTAATTATTTTTCTGATTTCCTTCGTTAATCAACCATTGTTTAGTAAAATCTGTTTACCTTATACTTTTCTTTTACTCATATTACTGTCTTTTTTTTTGGGGGGGGGGAGTTTAGATTGGGTCTCCCTATCTTACCCAGGCTAAAATACAAGAGCCACTCATGGGTTTAATCCAAATAATGATGGGTATATGGAGTTCTGATCTCCATTTCCAACCTAGTTTGGTTTGTCCCTTCTTAGGCTGCCTGGTGGCACCCTGCCCTGGGTTTACCCCATTGGTGCAGGGCTTGGTGCAAATACCTAAATCGATTTTTGCCCTACTACAGCAATACACCGGACTTAATATCCAATTAGAGGGGTGCCCCACCAGCCACTACTCCACTACTTCTAATTTTATTGTTAACAATGGAAAATGCCCAGAATCCCAAGGCCATATATATGACAAGATAAAGACCTAAAATGAAACATTCTCTTATTTATGTAAAATTACTTAGTGAATGGATTTTGTGACATCTATTTTGGCTACTCAGAGACCTTTTTTACTTAACACTAAGATAAGTTCTGAATAAGTGAGACTGCCAGTTAAGGTCTAGAAGGCTGAAGCACTACTATATAAATACCAGATATACCACAGTAACTTATTTGAAATAGGGCCTTATAGCTTACAAAACATTTCCAACTACAGAATAGGTGGTATTAGCTCTATTTTGCAGATGAATAAACAGGGACTAAATAATAACTTCCCACAATCATCTAGTTAATTGAGCCAATAAATAAAAAGTTCTTGAGACACTGGGGCAGGCCGGAAGGTGTAGCTGGCAGAAGCAGGCCCAGAAGGGCCCTGAACAACTCGGAGGGCAAGTCTTCCCACCAACCACAAGGTCCACTATCAGGCCTATCACCAAAGGGCTGGGACTGGAAAGAGCAAGGTAAGAAGCAAATACAGGGGGCCCTGTCCTGGACAGCAAACACTCCTGGGGCTACCACTTCATAGCCCAGAAATTTTTTTTAAAAAGCCCCTTTCAGGACCTCCAAAGACTAGGATGACAGAGTGAACCTCACTTGATCCAAACCCCCCCTCTGAACCTGAAAACATAGTAACTCTTGCCCCAGGGCAAAACCCTCTACAGTAAAGGCTTGGGATCCTAGAGGAAGGGCCTGGCTAGGACCCTGCCTCAAAATGGGTAGAAAGCAGACTACAAAGACAAAGACTCTGGAGTCCTACTATCCTCTGAGGGAGGAACCAACCTCAGAGGGAGACAATGTGGACTCCACAACCAAAGCTGAAACTTCAACAGGGAATGGGTCCCAAGCACAGAAGGGTCTCCTAGATGAGATCAAAAGGAACTTTAAAAACAAAATGGAGAGAGATAGAAGACAAAATGAACAATTCTCTCAAAACTAAAATAGCAGAATTAGAAAAACATTATAATGAGGAAAACATCTCTCTAAAAAGAAAAGTGTATGATATGGAAAAGGAGCTTCAAAAATTAACCAAGGAAAATGATTTGCTAAAAACTAGAATTAACCAAATGGAAACAAATAACTCTACAAGGAACCAAGAATTAGTCAAGCAAAACAACAAGAATGAAAAATTAGAAAAAGAGGTAAAATACCTCAAAGAAAAAATAACTGACCTGGAAAACAGATCCAGGAGAGATAATCTGAGAATTATAGGCCTACCAGAAAATTATGATGAAAAAATTAGCCTGGACAACATTCTCCAAGAGCTCATTAAGGAAAACTGCCCTGAGATACTAGAACCTGAGGGTAAAATAGAAATCGAGAGAATCCACCGGACACCTGCTGAAAGAGATTCCAAACTGAAAAGTCCTCGAAATGTTGTGGCCAAACTCCAGAACTACCAAATAAAAGAGAAAATACTTCAAGGGGCCAGAAAGAAACAATTCAAATATCAAGGGTCTACAGTGAGGATTGCAAAGGATTTGGCAGCCTCTACACTGAAAGATCAGAGGCAGTGGAATACAATTTTCTGGAAGGCAAAAGAGCTCGGGTTACAACCAAGGATCACCTACCCAGCGAGACTGAGCATATTCTTCCAGGCAAACAGATGGTCATTCAACGATATAACAGAGTTCCAGACCTTCTTGATACAAAAGCCAGAACTCAATGGAAAATTCAACCTCCAATTACGAGATGCAACAGTGACTTAGAAAGGTAAACAAGGAGAACACACACACACCCTTCTATTTGATAAGAGCAAACTGGTTATAGACAAGTGGAGGGTACGAGTATAAAATACACAAAATGACGATTAAAAAAAATCTTATTAAGGGCTACAAAGGGACTGCAATGGAAGAAAGGGAATGGTTGAAGTGGAAAAGGATAAATCATGCCACACATAGAGGCATAAAAACTGTATAGCAGAGGACAAAAAGGGAGGGAGTTGGGAAGCATATGAGCTTTTCTCTCATTGGTTCTGGTACGAGGAGGGAATAACAACCAGTTAAGCACAGGACTCTATGGAGAAGAAAGACAAAAAGTATCATTTTAGAGGGAAAGAAGGGAGGGAGAGGAGCTTCGCATGAGATTTGTTCCTGTCACTCTTGATACGAAGAAGAAATAGCATACTTCATTAAGTATAACAATATCCTACAGGCAGTAGGAGGGAGAAAGGGTTACGAAAGGGGGGTAGGAGTGGTTTGTAGGGAGGGAAGTAGTAAGAGGAAAGAGGAGGAAAAGGGAGGGGGGCTGAAAAGGGAACACTGAGGGAGGTGGTGGTCAAAAGGAAAACTATTAAGGGGGGGAAGGGAGAAGGGAGGGAAAATATGAACATTAACAGGGGCAGGAATAGGATGGAGGAAAAGAAACAGATAACAATCATAACTGTAAATGTGAATGGAATGAACTCTCCCATAAAATGGAGACGGATAGCAGAATGGATTAGAAATCAAAATCCTACAATATGCTATCTACAAGAAATACATTTGAAACAAAGGGATACCCACAGGATAAAGGTAAAGGGCTGGAGTAGAATATATTATGCCTCAGCTAAAGTAAAAAAAAGCAGGGGTAGCAATCCTTATCTCAGATAAAGCAAAAGCAAAAATTGACCTAATTAAAAGAGATAAGGAAGGAAACTATATCCTGTTAAAAGGCACCATCGAGAATGAAGCAATATCATTACTTAACATATATGCACCAAGTGATGTAGCATCCAAATTCCTAGAGGAGAAGGTAAAGGAATTAGAGGAAGAAATAGATAACAAAACTATACTAGTGGGAGACCTTAATCTCCCCCTCTCTGAACATGATAAATCCAACCTCAAAATAAACAAGAAAGAAGTTAAGGAGATGAACAGGATTTTAGAGAGGATAGGTATGATAGATCTTTGGAGAACACTGAATGGGGATAAAAAGGAATTTACTTTCTTCTCTGTGGTTCATGGCACATACTCAAAAATTGGCCATGTTCTAGGGCATAAAAACCTTACAATTCTATGCAGTAAGGCAAAAATATTAAATGCATCCTTCTCAGATCATGATGCAAAAAAAATTATATGCAATAAAGGGCCAGGGAAAGGCAGACTAAAAACTAATTGGAAATTAAACAATTTAATCCTAAAGAATGAGTGGGTCAAACAAGAAATTATAGAACAATCAGTAATTTCATTCAAGAGAATGATAATAATGAGACAACATACCAAAATCTGTGGGATGCATTAAAGGCAGTTCTTAGGGGAAGTTTTATATTCCTGAGTGCATAAGTGATTAAATTAGAGAAAAGGAAGCTCAACGAATTGGGCATGCAATTAAAAAAACCTAGAAAAAGGACAAATTCAAAATCCCCAATTAAATACTAAATTAGAAATATTGAAGACAAAAGGAGAGATTAATAAAATTGAAATTAAGAAAACTATTGAATAAATAAATAAAACCAAGAGCTGGTTTTATGAAAAAACCAACAAAATTGATAGACCCTTAGTCAATATGATAAAAAAAAAAGAAAGAAAACCAAACTATGAGTATCAAAAATGACAAGGGTGAATCTACCTCCAATGAAGAGGAAATTAAAACAATAATTAGGAATTATTTTTCCCAATTGTATGCACATAAATTTGACAATCTTAGGGAAATGGATGAATATTTACAAACATACAAATTGCCCAGATTAACTGAAGAGGAAGTAAATTACTTAAATAATCCCATCTCAGAAAAAGTAATTGAACAAGCCATGAGTCAGCTCTCTAGGAAAAAATCTCCAGGGCCAGATGGATTCACTAGTGAATTCTATCAAACATTTAAAGAACAATTGATTCCAATACTCTACAAACTATTTGGGAAAATTAGTGAAGAAAGAGTCCTACCAAATTCCTTTTATGACACAAATATGGTACTGATACCTAAATCAGGAAGAGATAAAACAGAGAAAGAAAATTATAGACCAATCTCCCTCATGAATATAGATGCAAAAATTCTAAATAAAATAATAGCCAAAAGACTACAGCAACTTATCTCAAAAATAATACACTTTGATCAGGTAGGATTTATTCCAGGAATGCAAGGATGGTTTAATATTAGGAAAACCATCAGTATAATTGATCATATCAACAATAAAACTAGCAGAAACCACATGATCATCTCAATAAATGCAGAAAAGGCTTTTGACAAAATACAACATCCATTCCTATTAAAAACATTAGAAAGTATAGGAATAAATGGAGCCTTCCTTAAAATAATAGATAGCATCTATTTAAAGCCATCAGCAAGTATTATACGTAATGGGGAGAAGCTAGAAGCATTTCCCATAAGATCAGGGGTGAAACAAGGGTGTCCACTATCATCCCTCTTATTCAATCTGGTACTAGAAATGTTAGCAGTAGCAATTAGAGAAGAAAAAGAAATCAAAGGAATCAAATTAGGCAAAGAAGAGACCAAGCTATCACTTTTTGCAGATGATATGATGATATACTTAGAGAATCCTAGAGAATCAAGTAAAAAACTGCTTGAGACAATAAATAAATTTGGCAAAGTTGCAGGATATAAAATAAACCCACATAAATCCTCGGCATTCCTATATATTTCCAATGAAATTCAACAGCAAGAAATAGAAAGAGAAATCCCATTTAAAGTTACTGTAGACATTATAAAATATTTGGGAATCTACCCGCCAAAACAAACCCAGGACCTGTATGATCATAACTACAAAACACTTTTCACACAAATAAAGTCAGATCTAACTAATTGGAAAAATATCAATTGCTCGTGGCTGGGTCGAGCTAATATAATAAAAATGACAATTTTACCTAAATTAAATTATATATTTAGTGCCATACCAATTAATTTACCAAAAAACTACTTTATAGAGCTAGAAAAAATAGTAACAAAATTCATTTGGAAGAATAAACGGTCCAGAATATCAAGGGAATTAATGAAAAGAAATGCTAGGGAAGGTAGACTAGCTATACCAGATTTCAATCTGTATTATAAAGCAGCAGTCATCAAAACTACTTGGTACTGGCTGAGGAACAGAGGAGTGGATCAATGGAATAGATTAGGCACACGAGATTCAGAAGTCAATGACTATAGTAATGTATTGTTTGATAAACCTCCAGACCCTGGTTTTTAGGATTAGAACTCACTATTTGACAAAAACTGCTGGGAAAACTGGAATATAGTATGGCAGAAACTGGGCATAAACCATTATCTAACACCATATACCAAAATCAAGTCTAAATGGGTGCATGATCTAGGTTATAAAGGTTGATACTGTAAGCAGTCTCCTAAAACAAGGAATAGTTTACCTATCAGACTTGTGGAGAGGGAAAGACTTTATGACTAAACAAGAATTAGAGAACATTATAAAATGTAAAATGGGTAATTTTGACTACATGAAATTGAAAAGTTTCTGTACAAACAAAGCCAATGTAACCAAGATTAAGAGGGAGGTGGGAAATTGGGAAAGAATCTTTACAACCTATGTCTCTGACAAAGGACTCATTTCTAAAATATACAGAGAATTGAGTCAAATTTATAAGAATACAAGTCATTCCCCAATTGATAAATGGTCAAAGGATATGAACAGGCAGTTTTCAGAGAAAGAAATTAAAGCTATCTATAAGCACATGAAGAAATGCTCTAATTCACTATTGATTAGAGAAATGCAAATCAAAACAACTCTGAGGTACCACAGCTCACCAGTCAGATTGGCTAAGATGACAAAACAGGAAAATGACAAATGCTGGAGAGGATGTGGGCAAACTGGAACACTAATGCATTGCTGGTGGAGTTGTGAATTGATCCAGCCTTTCTGGAGAGCAATCTGGAATTATGCCCAAAGGGCTATACTTTCATACCCTTTGATCCAGCAATACCACTCCTAGGGTTATATCCCAAAGAGATCATAGAAATGAGAGAAAGACCCACATGTATAAAAATGTTTATAGCAGCTCTTTTTGTGGTAGCAAAGTATTCGAAATTAAGGGGGTGCCCATCAATTGGGGAATGGCTGAACAAGTTGTGGTATATGCATGTTTTGGAATACTATTGTGCTATAAGAAATGAGGAGCAGACGGTCTTCATATTTACCTGGAGAGGCTTAAAAGAACTGATGGTGAGTGAGAAGAGCAGAACCGGGAGAAATTTGTACACAATTAGACACAACGTATGTGTGATGACCAACTTTGATAGACTGGACTCTTCTCAGCAATGCAGTGATATAAGTCTATCCCAAAAGACTCATGATGGAGAGAAATATGTTCATCCAGAGAAAGAACTAGAAAGAACTAAGTTTATATCCAGGTGAAAGCAAAATACCTGATCTTTTTCCTTCTCTTATTTGGTTTTATGTCCTCTTTACCATTTTTCATTCCAGCTGGCACAATCCGTCCTTATAACCTGACTAATGTATAATGTGAAGGTATTTACAGATCCTATACTTGACTATAAGCCGCCATTGGGGGAGGGGAGGAGGGGAAGGAGGGGGACAAAATGTGAAACTCAAGGAATTGTGGAATTGAATCCTGTAAACTAAAAGGAAACAAACAAATTAATAAAAAAATAAAAATAAAAAATATACTCATAATGCCTTTTGAGCAAATAAATATTAACATTATTGACCATATAATTAACAAAAAAAATAAAAATAAAAATAAAAAGTTCTAGCTTAGTAAAGTAGCCTTTCCACCTTGTGATACTGTCTAGAAATACAATCTAGTTATGGGACTGACCTTATTGAAAGTGAACTGCTAGTTATTAGGAGTAAAATTACCAAAAAAATATAGTAATGTGGATATCAGAATCAGATACATTTTAGTAAGATATAAAACTATATGGAAAAGGGTTTATGACTAAAAACATTTAGTTCACCAAGCAAAAAAAATCAGCCAAAGATACCATGTTAAATTCAAAGCATCATTTATTAAGTACTTATTATGTGCAAGTCACAGTGCTAGCTTCCAGGGATAAAAAGGCAAAAATGAAATAGTCTTTCCCTTTAAGAACCTAACAGCCCACTGGCAGGAATGCTATGTAAATAGTTATGTATAATACAAGGGAGGGAGTAAAAGGAACAAAAGTGAGTTCAGATAAAAATGCTCTAAAAATATTTAAGGAGGCAAAGAAAACTAAGCAGGGGGGAATCAGGAAAGGTTCCAAGGAAAAAGTGACATGTGAGGTGTCACTCTGAAGAAAGATAAGGAATCTGAAATTATGTACAAATGTGTATATGTATGTGTATGCATATATATGCATATATATTTATAAAATTAAATTCTAATCAGGACATTTCAGTTAATTTCAACTTGTAATTGCTAAATATCTTTAATACCCTAAATTTATTCTTAAGAAGAATATAATACAAAAAGGGATCAATTTCTTCAGTTTTCATTGTTTCTACTAAATAGCTATAGTTGCTTAAAACAAATGGAAATTACCATTTAAGTTTTTACTGAAATTGTTTAAAAAAAAAAGAGGTCAACTTTTTGGGCCTTAAAATTGACCTACCTGAAAAGGTTGTTTGTTATTGTAGGTCTTAAGCTCCTGATTCCCCCGACATGCTTCTTTTTAAAATCGATCCTTGCAGAAGCGAGAAATAAATAAAAAAAAAAAGCTTGTGACTTGTGTGTCCTAGCAAAGCATGTATGTTTATTTTCAGGGCCTACAAGGAGTTTCTCTCCCCCCCTTGCAGCTGCAAGAATCAATTTCAAATCATATCAGACAATCAGGAGCTTATAACCTACCACAGTAAATACTTAATTGCTGTCATTTATGAGGCCTAAGTAGATGTAAAAACATTTCCAAAATATCCAACTATAGTTTAAATATTTTAATCTTAATTAAAACTGTTAACTTAAAAATGTTTTCTTACCTGCTTGGTGTTAACCTTGAATCAAGGCTACCAGTCTTCATGGTAATGGTGTCAGTAAAAAGCACATCTTTTGCTGGAGACGCCAAAGCTTCAGAATGAGATAAAGATGGATGCATTCTTTGTTGCTGCAATCTTTTCAATGTAGCATAACCAAAGGCATCTCTAGAACTTGTATAGCTAAAGTTATAATCTGCTAGACTTTTAATTGTAGCAACAGAGGGGGCTTTAAGGGACTGTGCTCTACGAGGAAGTGTATGAGAAGAACCAGGTGGCACCAGGGACACAGAGTTTGATTTTGAAAGAGGCAGATGGTTGGACTGTGGTGTTGAACAGTGGCTTGTTTTAACAGTTTTAGTACTTACCACTGTACTTAAACTTCCACAGTCTGTATCCATTGTTGTAGTGTCCACACCTACCGTCTCTCTTGAAGGACTTGAGCTCATTGAGCTTATACCACTTGTTGTGGTATCTGTATTGAAACTTTGGCTACGTATCTTCATATGTGAACTTGTAGAGTTGTCGACAACTAATCTTTCTCTACTTGTATTTTCCCTGTGATTTTCTGTACCAAGACTCTTTGTAAATTTTAGATCATTTTCTCCAATACTAGGTGTGCTACCAGCATCTTCAATTTGCTTGGTTCCAACAAAAGAAGTTTCTAATCTTAATGTTTTCTGAACTTTGGAAATGGATGAGAAATCGTCACTATGATTAAAGTCAACACTGGATGGCTCTGTAACCGTTCGGTTTCGCCTAATGCCAGATTTATTGTCAGACGTCAGCTTGCCCCCTTTTGGATCACTGCTACTACGATGTTTTTTATTAGGCAGAGTAAGGGAATTTAAGATGCGATTCTTCACAAGTCTACTAGAGGCAAAAAAGGGGAATGGATTTTTATCCTTTATGGGTCCAGTCCGATCATAAAATGTTTGCTCTGCATCCTCGTTGATATCAAGGAAAAACGTACTAGTAGAGCTGCTGCCAAATCGGTCGTCCTCCATAATAAACATACCTAAAAATGAAAACTTACATATTATTAAATGCATCTAAAAATTAAAACATATTCACTCTGCTTTAGTGATCATTTGACCTTAAAACAGGACAGTAAAAATTTATGTTGTAGATTAATGTTCATGTATGTCCTAAAACTATTAAACATACTGAAACTCTTTAGAAAGTTATCCTTGAGAATAAGTCTGAGAGATAGTAGACATTTACATGGTGATATTAGATATTTATATGAATATTAAAAGATAATTTATATAGTACCTTGAGGTTCACAAATGACTTTATACACACTATCTTATTTCAGTGAGCCTCAAAATAAAGGCAAGAGGTGGGTATTACAATAATTATCATGCCTGTTTTTGCAGATAAGCAAAATGAAGGTGAAAGAGGTTAAATAAACTGTGCATTGTAACTCAATGAGTCATTGCCAGAAGTAGGATTTGAACCAGGTATCTCTTGCCTCCAAATTCAGCACTCTTTCCACAATACCTAGAGTGACTATACCGCCCATGGGTGAGACTGTATTATAATGAAGCTCTTCTGGCACTTCTAGTGATGAGGGTAAGGGCTGTCAAGGCTGGTGTGCCTCATGAAGAATTCACAACAGTTAATGAAGCTTTGGTATATCATTAACATCTCAATGAGACAAGATGACACCAGGAGAGGGTCAGATAAACACAATACAAAACATCCACACAAGAGCTGGGAATGCAACCAAATTTTCCTAATCCTGTGTCCAGAGAGCACACAAATCATAACTAGAAGAGAAGACTAATGATTGAAGGACCTGTGCTGTGTGTGAACCTTTAGCAGATTTATAGGTACGTTGTAAATTTAACACTAGTGCCACTCAGGAATTTGTAGTTAAAACTATAGTGCTTTTTAGAATCTTGTGAGGGAAAAGCTTTATTTCTTATTAACTACTCTCTACTCCTCAGAGCTAAAGCAACTGCCACAATGCATATATTCTAATTGTTTTATAAGCAACAGGAGGTGACATATAGCGAAAAACGTGATAAAAGGTTAGAAAGGGATTCAAGGTAGCTCCACATTACATCCGATAATGCTTCACCCATTAAAGCCCAAAGCAGTAGCAGAGCCAACCAAATAAAGGAAAAAATGTGAGAGGGCAGTGAGACCAATAAATTGATGCTAAATTCCATAGCAGACAGGCAGAGTCCTTAAAGAGCCTTACCCCCTGATAATCAAGATTCTGCAGTTTTTCCCTTGAAGCTCTAACATGTAAGTAGATTTCACATAGACTGGATAAACACTGATGGAATGAATTCCTTGAACATTTTCCTAATGCTCAACTAACTCCATTTGCTGTCGTTCTCTATGCCTAAGTCCTCAACTCTGAATGAAACACAGGTTAAAAGCAAAGTTGATTGTGATTTTAAGAGAAGGGGAAAGAAAAATGGGGCATGTACTTCACTGAACTGGGAAGCATTACCACAAAATTCTGGAGAACTTCCATGTAGGAAGAAAACTACTTCTAAAGTAAGAAATGAATGCCTGATGAGAGTGTCTACATTATATAGAGCAGAGGTTTTTGTATCATGAATCCCTCAGGCTATCTGGGTAAGCCTACAGATACTTTCTTAGAGTAATACTTTTTAATGGATAAAATAAAATACATAGGATTATGAAGAAAACTAACTATACTGAAATATAGTTGTTAAAAGTGTTTTTTAAAGTTCATGAACTGCACGTTAAAAACTGCTTTTCTGCATTAAGGGGATGTGAATCTTTAATAGGGCACTGCTGCTAAATAATAGATTATATGTCTTAGAAAGATTATCCCAATTAGCTTAAAAGAAAACAAAATAGTGCTTTCATGGTTAAAAACTAATATAGTTTGAAATTCTGCATGCAAACATTAATTTTAACTTTGTTTAATTGAACTGTAATGATGCTTACTTGATGGTGCAGATTCACTTTCACTATTATGTCTAGAGCTCGTGGACTCAGAGTTTAGACTTAGAGTGCTTGGGATAGATGAAAGTTCATTGCAGAGTTGCTCCATGTCATCTGGAACCACTGGCCATGGCTGTTTGCGACTGTGTCTCACAGCATCCCAATTGTGATATTTTAGGATATCACATCCTTGTTTAGTCTTGGCTATCAGACCAAGCACGTAGACGCAGGTTCTGTATAAAGTGTGATACAAAAACATGGAAGTTTTTTAGAACCCATAATTTAAATGAAAAAGTAATTTTCTATAAAAGATTACTCTATTTGTTTATATCTCCTTAAAAAGTCATTGGATATAAAAGCCCTGTGAAGAAACTGGTGGAATTCAGTTATGTTTCAGAGATCCTTGAAACCTTTGATATATTTACTAGATTTGGGAACTGATCCCATATTTTTTCTTCTTCTATATCTGCCTATATGATCACAAGAGGGAGAGGAAAATGGCTTCATGAGTTACTGCATTTCTGAGTGTGTGCGTATGTGTTTGTGTGCAGCGCAGGCATGTTTTTGTTGTCACCCTAAAGATGTCCTAGGTTAGGTACTAAAATCTATTTTACTTTTGGAGATTTGAACAACAGCTGAAGATGATCAAGGGGAAAGTAAAGTTAACAATGTATGCAAATGGTGTAAGAAATCAACTACTCACAAATTAAATGACCAGTATAAATCTAAAGTATCTAAAGCTACTTTCATCTTGAACCCTGGATAAGAATAGGTCCAGGCACTAAAAGGATATAAGAGAAATATCTCGTTACATTTTGAATCTCTTGCTTAATTACTCTTCTGTCTTCCTCCCAATAAGCTAGGCCACACCACCTTCTAGAAGACGGATCAACAACAACCACTCCAATACCTTTAACATACTTAATCCCATCATTCATGAAATAACAAGGACTCAAATGTGTGTATCACAGGTGTCATGATTCCACCTGCCTATTATCTAAGGTCCCATAATTCTACCAAAAATAACACTGCAAATGTAATTTCATAAAGAAAATTTATACTGAAACAACTTAAATCAATAAATAAAGGTAGATATATCTTATAAAATATAAAAACATACTTACTGAAAATAATCGAGATGAAAAATAAGGGACAAAAAAATCAGTATCTACTAAACAATTACGACATTTCATTTCTGGCATAAAAACACAAAAGTATTTATTTAAAATATACCCAAATAAATGTAGTTTAAATGACTCCAGGATCACAATTATAAAATTTAAAACATTTCTTAGAGAAGTTTGTTATATTTAAGCACAGATGCATTTACAACAAATTTTTAAAATTCTGTACAACTCTTGTTCTCTTAAAATATATAAATAACTAAAAAACCCCAACTACTGAAAGATTAGAACTCACAGTTACTAACATCTGTATTTGAAGCTAGTTATTTATAATGTACTAATTTATTCTTCAGAAATATGATGTAAATAATGCTCAATGAGTAGAACCTTGCACTTGATTATTTAAGTAGCAATGAAAGCTTACAATGAGCTACCCAAACCTCTCATCTGGTCACTACTATTACTGGGTTGGGACTAGGGATACAATGGATACCACAAAACAGATTTTTGGGGGAGTGTAACTGGTCTGGGTCAGTTTAATTTAATGAACGTTAAGTACCCAAGGTATGGAAGGCACTGGTATATATTGGGGATGTGACAACAATAACAAATGACAGTCTAGGAAGCTTAAGATATCTATACCTATTATGATAAATATAAGGTATGGTAAAAGGTAGGGTATGATTGACAGAAGGGCATAGGTTCAGACAAAGAGCTCCAAGGAATGTCTGAAGAAGCAGGGAACATTTTTATCTGTATCTGTGGAAAGGAAGGGAAGATATCAGGGAAGGTTCTAGAAGGAAGTGGCACCTGAGTCGAGCCTTAAAAAAGTCTCTCAAAGACAGAGATGTGGATAGAGTACATTCAAGACATGCAGGCAAGTGAACAAATACAGGAGATGGTTCGCAAAGTTTGGGGTAGTTGTGTTCAAATATTTTTGGTCATGTGCTAGTATTAGTTTTTAAAAAAGGTTGTACACATACCTACAATATATGAATATTTATAAATTATATACATGTATTACTATACATATTTCACATAAACACACAAAGAATGACTTTAAAGTGTTGTGGGGGGGAATAATGGTAACTCGGGGAATTAAGGTGGACCTCGAAGAAGAGGTATTCTAAGGGGTAAAGTAAGAAAGAAGTATATTGTAGGCATGAGTAAAACTTATACAAAAGCATGGAGACTAAAGATGGAATATTATACAAGAGGAACACTAAGATGGCCAATATGGCTGAACCACAGAGCATGCAAAACTAAGTAATGAACAATAAAAATGAGAAATCTGAGACAGAGACTTATTAGAAAACTATTGAAATAATGTAGGTGAAAAATAATGAGTCTAAAATAAGATAGTGGTTGTGCGAATGGAGGGAATGGGACTAATTAAATAGGACTGGTAGAAATAGAACTAACAAATCTTAGCAAATGATTTGACATGAGGTATGGGGAAGACGGAAGTGGAGAGGATAACTACTAGACTGTAAACCAAGGTGACTAAAGCTAGAAGGAAGCCCTCAATAGAAATATGGTGAAGCTTAGGAAGATTATTTTTTTGTAGCTGTGTGAAGAATGAATTGGACTGGGAAGAGACTGATGTGTAATCAAATCTGTGGTTTCTCTTCAGCTAGTCTCTTCAATCATCTGAGATCAATCTGCTGAGATTTATAGTAATAATGAGGAATCAAGGGACAGAAGTATTGGTCCCTAACAAGTCTACTGCCTGGGGGACCTGGGGCAAACCATTCCATTTCTGGAATTTCCACTTCTCTGGGTCTCACTTTCCTCATTTGTAAACAAGGAAGTTGGACCAGATGTTTTCTATGAAAATTTATAATCTAAACTGTGGTCTTATTATCACAAAAACCTATTAAGACTGAGAGTTCCTTCATAGTCAGCATTTTAGTTATAACATGAAATTATGGACCAAATATGAGTTTTATTGTCTAATGATCAATGTACTCTATACTAAAGAAACACATTATGAATTGCTGTAAAAAAAAAAAATACACACCCTCTAATGGAGAGAACCTCACAATGCTGTGCTAATGCCATTATATCTGGAATCACATTCTCCTCTTGAAGCAAGTTAAGACCCCAGTTTGATGATCCAATATTACCCTGGAATTAAAAAAAAAATTTCCTTTGCTATTAGATAGGGTTACAAAATATAAAGGCTTTTCAAGAGACTTGGGAAAATGAAGATATAAAATAAGCCCTTTTCTATAAGACAAATGCAACAAACCCCTGATGACAGATGAATTAAAACAAACAAAAAAAAAGTTCTTTCCCAGGCAAAACCAAAATCTTCAAAAAAGATTTATTGTGAAAGGATCTGCTTTTCAGAATGAACATAACATTTAAATCAGTGGAGAAAGTTTTTGTCTTGGAACATTAAGACCAATAATAGAAATTCCAATGAAATCTATATAAGACAACATACTGTTAAAGGAAAAAAAAATACAGAATCTAAGAAATGGCAAAGGTATCACAAATTTATCACATATTAATTAAGTACTAACCAAGGCCCAAAGGGCTGCTTTCAGCTGCTTAACTCCTTCCCACTTATCCAACATTGGTGAACGAATAGTATAACTGAGATCTGGAACAACACTCTAGATAGGAAAGCAAGGAAAAACACTTAACAACAATATACTAGGTTTCCTTTACTGCTATTAACTTCTAATTTTAAGTTATTTTCATAAATTTTATGCTAGGTTACATAAAAGATACTAAACAAAATAAGTTTTTCAAATTTCAAATATCAAGGTAAGGAGCTGGTTTCTTAGGAATTCTTTTTAATTTCTAGTGACCTTTTTCACAACTACCTCACAAATTCCTCTTATTTTCATCCCATTCTCTTCAATTTTCTTCTGTTATCTCTTTATGGCCTAGTCTTTCAAACGGGCTTTTTATAGATGGATTCTCTCACATATTTTACTATTGTTCCATAAATATAAAGCACAAACAATCACCCAAACAGAGGTTGGTCTGGCCATGCAAGAAGTCACATGCAGATGCATTAGTAATACAAATGTAACAAAAATGCACAAAAATCACTCACATGTGCCTAACCCCATATACCTCACAGATATGCGTATACATACAAACACACATGCATGTCTGGTGAATTTCTGCACAATATATATTTATGGTTCCTTTATTTAGGAATTTAGGCAATTTTAATTGTAATTTGTAATAAAAAATAAAATAAAATAAATTTAGGCAATATATCTGCCTTTTAAAGAATGACAATTGCATTATAATATATGTATATACATAATACATCTATACACACACTTGAACTAATATGCATGCATACATATCCACAAGGGTGTGGGGGGAAGGGGGAGGAACGTGTGTGAGTGGGATAATGGACAGCAACAGGCATTTGATCCAGGAAGATGTGTCCCATGCTCAGACACTATATGGCTATGTGCTCCTGGGCAAGTCACTTAACTATTAAGTGCTCCCAGGAAACTTTCCAAGACTATATGATGTAGAGAAGATGCCCTGTATTGGTAGAGTTTTCTTATTCAGGGATTCTCTATATTGAGAATGAAATGAAAATTCAGAACCAAGTTTTATCTGTATCCATAACTATATATATATATATATATATATATTTTTTTTTTTAAGCAATTGGGGTTAAATAACTTGCTCAAGGTTACACAGCCAGTTATTTTGTGTGAGTGCCAAGTATCTGAGGCCAGAACCGATCCCGGGTCTCCCAACGCTGGGGCCAGGAGCTCTTACTCGCTGAGCCACCTGGCCGCCCCCTAACTATATCGATACTGAGATGAATATTGCAAATAGTGAAATGTAGAAATTTGTTCAAATTAAGAGTGTTAATGTTTTTGATTGGTCACGGAACACCGTCCTAATTATTCCACTTAATTTACTGCTATTTAATATTCATATCTTCACAAACTTGCATTTTTAAAATCAGCCATGCTCTATAAGCAATCTACAATGTAATTAAAATTTTACCTGTACCTCCAACAAATGACATCCTGTTTTGTGGTGTACCAGTTGTCCGTAAAGGTGTATGGGCAGGTAGACATGTGGTCGCTGTAATCTAGTTTGACAAAAATGATATGATAAAACCTATTTGATCCATTCTAAGGAGGCTCTAATTAAAAACATCACTAATATTATTAGTCATAGAAAATTAGACATATTTGCCTAATGAGCTTTACATTTAATACACAATTAACAAGATATATAGAAATAAAAAGAGAAAAGAAATTAGCTTATTACAAATTAGATTTAGTTATTGATGTATGAATTTATTTCTGTAAGGATGATGATACCTTTGGTTACTCCGACGAACATAGTTATCACCATCTACGGGTTTGCGATAGGTTGTAAGTGCTTCATTAAGTTGTTCCTCAATTAATTCAACATATTTTGAATTGTATTCCTAAAAGGTAACACAGTATTAGTACTACATATTGCCAATAGAAAAGACTATAGTAAGTATTTAAAACACTTGAAGAATTCATACAAATATGCAAATTTTCCGTTTGTTTGTTATTCTTAAGTCCCTATATGTTTCCAAATGTTGCTCATTTGTTACATTCTTAAAGACATCCTAAAGGGAACATGGCAAAAGTAAAGAAATAGACCTAGAAAATGGCCAAAATTTTTAATTTCTTCAACCTGCTGCACAAAGAATTTGTGCCTATTTTTCACGCCTAAGTAGAAACTTCTTTACCATAGAGACTTATGTAAATTATTAGCCTAAAGTGAATTCTGTCAACATTGCTACATTTGCTTTATTGGGTTTCTCACCTCCTTAGCTTAGGAGAGGAATTTATGTACTTTGGCATAAAATGACTATTCAGTTATTCCCTTTGTAGGGAAAGAGAAACCATAAAAAAAAACATGTATAATCGTATAATGACTTTAAGGCCATTAAGAACATGAGCATACTTTTTTCTCTCTCTCCCTTTGGCCTCTTCCGGTTGGTGGAGTACCTGTTAAAGCAGGCTGTGGTGTAAAGATGGCTAAGTTTAAGAACCAAACCACCCACAACCAATCACGAAAATGGCACAGAAATGGAATCAAGAAACTTAGGTCACAGAGATACGAGTCTTTGAAAGGGGCTGACCCCAAGTTTCTGAGAAACATGTGCTTTGCCAAGAAACACAACAAGAAGGGGCTAAAGAAGATGCATGCCAAACAACACCAAAGCCATCAAGGTCCGAGCAGAGGCCATCAAGGCCCTGAGCACCAAGGCCTCCAAAGCCAAGCTCCTCAGGCCCAAGATCCCCAAGGCCAGTGCCCGGCATGCTGGCCACAAGATGGCTACCAAGCGTCCAGGTCCTAGGATCAGCATCAAACGTCCAGGCTCTAGGATCACGAAGCCTGCCTCCAAGGTTGCCAGAACCACTGACCCTAAGTCTACCAAGCCCACTGATCCCAAGGCTGCCAAGCCCACTGACCTCAAGGCTGCCAAGTCTGCTGCCAAGGTTAGTAATCAGATCCCAAGGCTACCAAATCTGGCCCCAAGGCCATCAAATCTGATGCTAAGGCCACCAAGTCTGACCCTCAGGTCGCCAAGTTTGATTCCAAGGCTGCCAGGTCCAATTCCAGCAGAGTCCAAACCCAAAGATGCTGGGGCTGAAGCTGCTAGTCCCAAGCCTTCAAAATAGATGCTTCAGGACAGAAGGACTTTTTTAAAGCTAAAACCACCCTTTTTTTTCCCCCCAGCCAGGGTAGGATTATTCATTACTTTGTACAAATAAAGGAAATGGTGAGTCATAAATAAGAAAAAAAAAAAAGAACATGAACATAATAGGTTTGGGAATGTATATGTCTATATATGTTTTTATGTATGTATATGGGTATGTATATATCTAAAGCTATGGAGAAACATATCCAAACTTTATTGTAGCCTTCTGGGGAGTGGGGATACGTATATATCTAAAGCTATAGAGAAACATATTTAAACTTTATTGTGGCCTTCTGGGAGGGTTTGGGGGGAGGGGAAAAAAAGAACAAAGTTTAAAAAGTGCACAGCAGAAAACAAGGAAACTCACAAGGAAGCAAAGATGGACAATTTTCAACATAAGAAGTATTATTTATCATATATGTTTTCTTGAAATGAAAACTTGTTACATCTTTTGAAACTTCTCATGTTCTGCTTTTTGCACATGACAAATTTTTATTTCTTTCTAACTGTATTTAAGTTCCAATATTTAAGTTTATGATATGTTTTTCTTTTTTCTATTCTTTATCTGTGTTCTGGTGTTTGAGTCTAAAATAAAATTTGGGGAAAAAAAAGGAACATGATAAAGTTTTTATGAGGAATGTTTGTGCCCCTGCTGACTATAAAAACAAGAAAAACCATCTCTGTATGAATATATATTTTTGTAAATTCAGAAATCTGGAATTATGGAAATTTAATATCAATTGCTGTGGCATGAAACCCAATGTTAATTATAGCAATACATGACAAAGATTGTTTAAAGCCTTCTAAATATATCTAACTTAACACTGTATCTTCCCCACCCCCAACATTTGAAAACTTTTATTTCCTGCAATTAAATGTTACCTTTTGCCATTTTTCCATTTGCTTTGTTACGTAACCCCTCTCATTAAGATAGGAAAATCCCTTTGGAATAGAGAGAAATCTATAAAAGTAACAGAAGAAATTAAAGATTCAATACCCAGAATTTATAAAGGGCTATATTTAAGAGATATATCCTACATAACTAAGAAACTGAGGATTCTTCCATTTGTATAATACCTTTAATCCTAGAATACTTTGAAAATTCTTTGCAAATAGATAAATGAGATCATAGTCATAGCATTTAAGAGCTACAGTTAACCTTGGAAATTAAATGACCCAAGCACGTCATTTTCCAAATGAGGAAATAGAGGTTTAAATAGACTAAATGATTCATCTAAAGTCATATAGCTATTGGACATAAAATCAGATTTCCTACCTAGTAGTCTCAGTACAACCCACTGAGTACCTCTCTGATTATATATCAGAGTACATGGTAAGAAAAAGAAGAGTGAAAAGAAAAAAAAATAAGAAAGGAGGAGTATATGAAGACAAAGAAGCATTTTTAATACTGAATAGAAACTCAAAATCTTGAAATATGTCTTATTTTCAAAATATAGCAAACTACTTGCTAATTTTCCTATTTAGATTCAGTCTTATTATTCATGTGCTATAAGGATCAATATAAGTGATGAAAGTTAAAAAAAAAAATCCCAACACAACAGCCATCCCTCCCCCCCAAAAAAGGAAAAGAAAACCCTTGCTTAATATTTACCTAAGAAGGAGAAGCAAACCTTTGTCTCCAAGATGAGATAAAGCTGGTTTCATTTGGATGAGAGCATGAAGATTGGCCTAAAAAGAAACAGACAAATTATCAATTGTACAAGATAACTGATTATTAGGAATTAGCTTAATAAATCCTTTGCTTAAGTTGAAAAGTAAATTTAGTTACAAAACAATCTCATTATTTTAAAAATCACGAAATTTTTCTTATCCACACTTAAATATTTCATAACCAAAAGGAAATATTCACCTTGTCTTCGCAAGCTTCATCTAAGATATCAAGAGCTTCAGAGGAAATAGTTTTATTTTTATCATGCAGTTGGGTCACTAGCAATTCAATGCCCCAGTTACTGAAGAACTCTACATTGGCCCTTAATAATACTCTTAAATGTTTTGTTGCATACAACCTGCAGCCCTGCAAATGGGAAAAAAAAATGATAAACTTATTAAACATGCATGTCTTTCTTCCTTTAAATCAAGAATGTGACTTCACATCATCTTAATGAGAAATACCCAATCACTTTATCACTGTGTTGATCTCCTGCATTGAAATACTTCAGTTGACTCAAAAAAAGTGTTAAGGATGATTATAATTTCTGCTAAGAAGATATTTTATCCCCTATACCATGTGTCCAATGAAGCAAATTAAGAATTCTCTTTCGATATACCAGTCTTATTACTGCTTCATCATGATGAACAAATATAAAGAGTTTACTATCTACCAGGTATAGTGTGTCAGATGCTAGGGATACAAAGTTAAAAAAAGAAATCTGTAATCAGGGAGCTTACATTTTATCCAATTAGAAAACGCGTATACACACATACATACACATATGTTAAATAAAAACAAAGTAATTTGGGGAAGGAGAGCTCTAGGAGTTGAGAGGCATCAGGAAAAGTAACATCTTGTAGAAGAAAGCATCTGAGCTGAACTCTAAAGGAAGTTAGAAATTTTAAATTTTAAGAAGTAGAAGAGGGTAAGGAGTGCATTATGGACATAGGGGCCAGCCACTGCAAAGACAGTATGTGAAACACCACATGTTAGGAACTACATGATAGATTTCACTTCAAGTGCTTTAGAAGTAGGAAGAAGGAATGGACAAGTTACTAAGGTGATCACAACCATTAATCAGTACTTCCAGTATTTCCAATTGATTTTAAGTTGATTTTGTTTTTATGGCTTTTCATAAAATGCATTTTCTTTGCTAAGTTATACTCACATCAGTAGCTGCTGTTAGGATTTTGGAAAGGATAACTCTGGCCAATCCATCTCTGCTATAGTCCAAACTTGAAACTGTTAGTTTCAATAAGTGATCTTGGTTCTTCAAGGAACAAAGATTAAGAAGACTAATGAGAAAGTGAAAAAAAAATAAAGATATTAGAATCTATTTCATATGTGAAACAGAGTAACGCACAGCAAACAAGAGCTGAAATATCAAAGAATTTTAAAACGTTTAAGTGACCAGATGCACATTTTAACCAAACACAAAATCAAAAGTTTTTTTTTTAACCTGGAAGAAAAAATAAGTTTGATCAGATATGAAAAATAAAATGTAGGATACTCACCACTGAAATACACTGCATTTTTCTAGCATTTTAACTCCATGAGGATGACAGGAAAGTGTTCCAATAAATAAAAAGTAGTGTTGACTAAGGGTACTCAGTAAACCATTGTTCTGAAGGCTTCGTTCAGGTTTCATTCCAGATGAGGAACTCAGCCATTGAACAATATCTTTTACTAGTTCTTCTAAGTATCCTTGCCCATCCTAAAGAAAAGAGGAATAATGAAATGAGAAAATAGAGTTAGAAAAACAAGTAATGCTCCTTAGTAGAAAGTTATCTTAAGTACAAATAAATTTTTTAAAAATTCTAAGAAAATTGAGAAGGGGAGCAGCACGAAGGAGTTAAGACAGAAGGAGAGGGAAAGAGAGAGGGTCAAAACAAATGAAAAAAAAAAATCAAGAGAGCCTAATTGACCAAAAAAATCAGATATTAGCAAGGGGAAGTAAGAAGGGACTAAGCATTACTATAGGACCTACTATATATTATCTTACTGGATCCTGACAATAACAATAGGAGGTAGATGAGTGTACTCATCCACCTTGTCATCCTTGACTATTATTACTATCTCCATTTTTGAGGAAACTGAATCCAACAGCTTATAAGTGATTTTCATAGGGTCACACAGATAGTAAGTATCTAAGACTGGATTTGAACTTAGGTCTTCCTGACACCAGGCCCAGGGTTCTAGCCATAGTGCCACCAGAGGCCTATACTTTTTAGCAGATATCCTGCTATACTCAAGTGGGAACAATTAGTTACTAAAAAACAAAACAATTTTCTCAGATTTTTAGTCTATATTTATCCTGAACATATAGTAATATTTCTAATGAAATAAGCATGGAAAAACTTAAAAGGAAAAAATAGAATCTTCCTTCCAATATCAAATCAGTTTTTACTCAAGTATACTAATTCATGAATTAGTGAAGGAAAAATTAGTTTAATCATTAGTATCTTAAAACTGTCTTGGAAACTGTTCTGTTGTGAAATACTACAACATTAACAAATACAATTTCCTATCAGTTTCATTGAAGTTAAGTGCTAAGTTATAAACTGGAGCAGCAAGTCAATTTTATGTAACTGATATATGATAACACTTCCTTGATTGTGAACCAGTAACAATATGTGTATCTGGTTTAAAGAAATATGCAATAAACTGTATTTTCTTATCTTACTGCCAAATACAAAAGTCTTATTACAACCAAGATGTTACTTTAATTTTCTCATTTCTCATCAGGGAATCTTAGGATAATTTTTTTCTAAGCCCATTTAAGTCTAACTTGCTATATTAATAAAATTACTCTTAATCAAGAAGCAGTAAGCATATTTACTTAGTACTTTTAAGACTTAGGACTTTTAATATATTTTTTGTCACATGGAACTCACTGAATGTTTCAAACATGAAAAAATACTATTGAAAAATAATCATGTATCAACTTCCATCAACAATATCAACCCAGTTTGGTATACAAAAGACCATATTAATATTACTTTATGATGCCTTGTTTGGTATTATCTGGCATTTATTATATTTCAGGCACTGTTAACCATCTTTTTCACCACCTTCCAGGTTAAGTCAAAAAAATATTTAAGTGCCTAGTATGTGGCAGTCATTTGCTAAACACTGGGAATAGAAAGATATACAAAAAATATTCTGTGCTTTCAAGGAACTCAGTCTAATGTGGGAAGACAACATGCAAACAACTATGTACAAAGAGGATAAATTGGAGCTAAGTAACAGAAGAAAGGCATTTTCACTAAGAAGGCTCAAGAAAGTCTTGTTGTACAAGGTAGGACTTCTGCTGGGACCAGAAGAAAGTCAAGGGATTGGAGATGAGAGAAAGCATTCCAAATTTGGGGGGAGGCCCACCAGTGAAAATGTCCAGAATCAGGAAATTGAGTGTCTTGGGCATGCAAGGATGCCAATGTCACTGGATTTACAGAACACATGGTTGGAGGTGTAAGGTGTAAGGAGACAAGAAAACTATCAAGTGGTCAGGATGCTTTAAATGTCAAAAAATGATTTTAACTTTGATCCTGGAAGTAACAAAGTGCTGCTGGAGTTAAATGAGTGAAATGGTCTATCCTATGCTTGAGGAAGGTCTATTTGACAGTTTAATGGAGAATGGACTGGAATGAGAAGAAAGAAACTTGAGGAAAGGAGACCAATCAGTAAGCTACTGTAATAGTAGGGCCTGCACGAGGGTGGTTACAGTAACAAAGGAGAGTAATTACAAGAAATATTCTGGAGATAAGACTCAACAAGACTTGGCAAAAGAGTGGATATGGGGAAGGGGAGGGGAGCGGCTAGGTGGTGTAGTGAATAGAGCACCAGCCCTGGAGTCAGGAGTATCTGAGTTCAAAGCCGGCTTCAGACACTTAACAGAAAAACTAGACATGTGGCCTTGAGCAAGTTGCTTAACCCCAACTGCCCCCCAAAAAGCCAAAAAAAAAAAAAGATTGGATGTGGGGAGTGAGAGATTTTGGAGTCAAGGGTAACACTTAAATTGTGAGCCTGGGTGACAAGGAGGATGGAGATACAGCCCACAGCAAAAGGGAGATTAGGAAGAGAGGAAGGCTTAAAGGGGAAGAACAATGTGTTCAGTTTTTGAACATGTTGAGTATTATGGCTATAGGCCTTCCAGTGTAATATATCCAATAGGCAGTTGGAAAGGTGAGTCCAGAGATCAGAAGAGAGGATAGGGGTAAATAAGTAGATTTGAGAATCATCAACATAGATAAAAGAATCAATGGGACTGATGAGACCAAGTAAATATAGAGGGAGAAGAGAAGAAGGCCCAGGATGGAGGCCTGGGGTATACTTATGGTTAGTGAGTGTGGGCAGAACTGAAGTGGTAGAAAGTATCTGGGCAATAGGAGATTTTTTTTAGTCATTGAAAAAGTAGGGAGTTAAGCAGAGCATCTCTTGAGAGTTGTGAATAAGAAAGTCAATGTCAGTAGATGAGTGTGTGTACAGGGGTTTGCCTTAGGCAGGACAAAGACCACCTCTTCACGTGTGAAAGTGGTACGGGAAGAAGATCCAGTAAAGGATATTGAGGAGGAATCAAACAGACAGGAAAACCAAGAGAGAACAGTGTTACAAAAATCTAGAGGAAACAGAGTATCGAGAAGAAGCAGATGATAGTATCGAAGGCTACGGACAGGCAGCCAAAGATAAGGATTGAGAAAAGGCCATTAGATTTGTTAAAGCATCATGGTTACTATAGAGAGCAGTTAAAGTTTAATGATGAGGTCAAAAGCCAGACTGCAGAGTCAGGAAGAGACTGAAAGGAAATGGAGGCACCTTCTTGAATAAAGTGTTTAGAATAAGGAGAGATATTACAGGTAGCTGGAGGGGGACGGATAGAACAATTTTTTTTTTTTTAGTACGGTGAGACTTGGGAGCAGGGAAACATAAGGAGAGATTAAAGGTTAATGAGAGTATGAATGACAGAAGGAAAGATGGGTTGGAATAAGATAATTTGTGCAGGTTGAAGGGTTTGTCTTGGCAAAGGAGAAAGATTACCTCTTTATGTGAGAATGGAGTGAAAGAGAAGAGAGTGGCAGAAGGCATCTAAGTGATGTGAAATAAGGAGGAAAGTCCCAGATAAAGGGTTAAAATTTCTGAAAGAAATATGAGGCAAGGTTTTCAGCTGAGAGGGTGGAGAGAAGAGGAGCCATAAGATGACTGAGGAAGACTGAAACATTTTAGAAGAGTTGCTGTGTAAAAGCAGGACAGTGAGTTGACAAACAAGAATAGGACTGCCTAACAGCAATGAAAGGTCAGTTGAGGTCATGTAATACAAATCTGTAGTTAACCCCGTCAGGAGATTTTCATGATTTTCTCCAGCTTTGTTTATCAGCAAGTATGTAGGAGCAAAAGTGGTGAATGGTGGAGTGATCCAAGGCTGAGGCTTGGCAGGGCATAATCAACAATTTGATAAGCGACCCAAGAGGACAGTGTGGAGAGATTAGAGAATTTGAAAGTTGATAAACATGGTAAAAGAACACTTGTGGGTGATGGCAAGATCAAGGAAATGACCATTTCTGCACGTAGTTAAGATGAGGTAGAGAAGGTCATATGAAATGAGCAAGCTGTGGAAATGGAAGGTAAAGGTGCTTTTGAAAGTATCAATATGTGTAATGAAGTGCTCTAGTATGAATTTAGGAGCCAGACATTAGAGGGGAAGAGAAGAATTCTAGCAGTCAATAGGTAACAGCTACCAAAATCTTGTTTGCATAGTAAAAACAGATGGAATGAACCTAAAAGGAGAGCCTAAAAGTGTTAAGTAGGGAGCAAAGAATATTCCAACTCTCTCAGCTCTATCAGCGAGTAGGCTTTGGGGGAGCGGGAAGAGAAGTATAATCAGTACTGGAATAAGTGGCCTAGTCTCAGTGCAAGAAGATGGAAAAAATGAGAAAGAAAAAGATTTAAAATAAAAGCAAGTTTGTTATCTATGAAGCAGGCATAGCACAGTGGTGACATGGTGAGGGGGGGGTATTTAGAATTACTGGCATAGGGTGGGTATGACTGGGCAGTTCATTGAGGACTGAGTTCAGGTGGGTTATAATTATAACTAAGGGTTCAGCCTCACAGTGGAGGCCTCCCAGGGTGTGTGCAGCAGGAAGCCGAGATGAGGGGAGGATTAGATATGATGACTGGTGGAGGTAGAGCTGCAAGAGGCACAGAGAGTGCTGAGAGGGATCAAGGGCTGATCCAGGAAGGATGATTCTAAGACCCTGCCCTCCCAGACAGGTACTCATCTTATTGGAAAGATTCAAGCTGAGGTTAAATATCCAAAACTAAAAACATTCCTGGACCTGAAGGAGTTAACATTCAAGTGGGGAGAAGCAGAAAAGTCATTTCCATTTCTAAGAACTTTTCTGACCAGGAATGAAGAGATAATTTACTACATAAAAAATTATACTACAGGGTTATACAGTATTATGGCAAAGAGAAAAGAATCAAGAGTGGCAGAGTTAAACCCAATTGGAAATTATCTCTTCAATGAGACTTGGGTCTACATTACCCTTGTCAACAACCATACTTACAAAACTTTGTTTCTCTGCTCCCACCTTTAGATTGTTTCCCTGGTTTCTCATTAGGTGAGAAGACAAGTGGGCATGAAAGTTAATAAAGGAAGCAAAATGATGGAAGATACTTTGTGTAGGGGAAGTACCATAAGATTCTTCACGAACAGTTGTTTCTATAATTGGTATGCTCACAGATTTCAAAGCAAGTAAAAGTTGCCAAGTTGAATGTTCACAGAATCCAACCTTTGTAAAAAAATCTTCTAGAGGTTTTTGGACTTAGCTTTACATGGACAGCAGAAATTCTTACAGTTTATATTCTTATAGTCTCCCTTAAACTTGACTCTGAATAGTTAAATTAAAACTAGTGCTTTCCTTACCTTGGGAAAGCATAATCATATAATCTGGTAAATATTCAGAGTAAAAAAATATCTCACCTCTTCAGACTCAAGAAGAAATTCTGTAAACTGGCAACCCACAACTGTGAGTTGCTTGGACTTGGCAAAATCCAGATCCAAATTGGCATATAATTTGCTGCTGGGCTTGTAAAAATAGAGTAGTCGTCGTACAAACCTAAGATCAAGATCAGAAAGTTAATATTTTCTTACAATGGAATAATTATTCTAAATCTAAAACAATCTGTAGTAGATAAAAGGCCATGTTGATAGAAGGCATGAGACCAAATCCTAATTCTGCTACTTACTGGGGAAAATCATTGAGTTCTCTAAGCCTATTCCTTCCACTGTAAAATGTAGAAAGTGAACTTGACTAGAGATCTCCAAATTATATCCTGAGGACCAAATCTGGTCTATCACCTATTTTGTATGGCCCAATGAACTAAGAATGGTTTTTATATTTGTAAATACAATAAAACTTTATTTAAAAATATAAACCATTCTTAGGATTCTGAGGCATACAAAAACAGTTATATACTCCTAACTCTAAAATTCTCCTCAACCATAAATTTTATGTTCCTGTGATAGACCATTATGAATAAAAGGATGAGAAGGAAATAAAAAGGACCAATAGTTTTATTCCATCAAGATACCCTTTGGTATAAATCCTAAAAAGTAGTTTACAAAATCAGGGACCTCAGAGGCCAATCACTAGCCTTTACATGAAGACCTGAAAAAGAGGGAAAACTTAACAAAGCATTAAATTCTACTTTTTGAAGTTTTTCCTTACATTAAGCCTAAAATGGTTTCCTTGCAACTTCTAACCACTACTTCTAGTTCTGCCAGCTGAGACTATTTAGAACAAGTTGAAACCCTCTTTCATAAGATAGTCTTTTAAATACTTAAGGACAGTCATCATGTACTCCTCCAAATCTTTTTTACAGGCTAAATAAAGATACTCAGTTCCTTCGAATGAATTTTATACAGTTTGACTTCCAGGCCCTTCTTGACTACCCTACTATAGACAATTCCTAGTTTATCAATATTCTTTCTAAATAGTAGCACCCAAAATTGAACAAATACTCTAGAAATAGAGTGTCTATCTCTAACTAGGGCAAGAGGATTCTTAAAATGCAATTTAAGATTGAATTCATTTTGGGCACAGTTAAATCATACTGCTAAATCGTGTTGAGCTCACAGTACCCTCCCCTCCCTGCCTTCTCCTCTAACCCTGAGACCTTCATTTCAGAGTTGACAAGGCTTTTTCATTTTGTATTTGTGAAAATGATTTTTTGAAACCACGTATTAAGGTTTTTCATTTATCCCTGTTTCATCAGATAAAAATCAGCCCAATATTCTAAAGTTAAGATCTTTTTGGATCTTTACTGTTTGCCAGCATCAGTTATTCCTATTAATTTTATCTGCCTAGCTGCAAATTTGACAGATGTGCCATCTACTTACTTATACAAGTTACTAATAAAAATGCTAAGTAGCAGAGTTCACTCTAAATGCTACCACTGTAACCTGAGAATTTTTTTGACAAAATACATGAAAGAAACTACAAAGCTGAAAAAACCTTGGCTAAAAAATCCCAGGGATTATAAAGCCAGTAGATGAAACTGGATAGAGGAGGGAGTAAATTATTGGGGACTTAAAAGTCAATCTTCCTATGTAGTACGGGAGATGTTTTCCCCATGACTCTACAAAATCATATCAAACTACATAACAGTAAAGCAAGTTTAAAAATTCTATGATTTCTTGGTTTCCATGGTTAGTAAGTTAGCAAAAAATCAAAACAAGTTAATTTGATATATTTTAATTTGATCATTACTATAGTTTATTTTATCAAAGAAATTCAACATAATTATAATGTTTATAATGCTTGGCTTAAGAGGCAATAAGAACTGGGTTCACAACCCTCTATGACACTTACTACCTGTATGACCCTGGGCAAATCACTTAACCTTAGGCAACCTCCTAGAACTTATCTAAGTCATAGGGGTTGTGACATGCATTGATAGAGGTTCAATACTGAGAATTCCCTACACAAAGATCACAGATGCTTAAAGTATTTTATTAATGCTATTCTCAGCTAAAATAATCTTAAGTGCCATTTCTTTTGTTATAAGAGATCAATTGGTTTTCCTGAACTGTGTGTGTCTTAGGTTCTGAATCTTAGTTTTACAAGATAGGATTCTGAGTGGGAAGGGCACACTGGGAAATAACTGGGATGTAAAAAAGATATTAATATCCATTTTCATTAATTGCTATGTTCTGCAGTACAATGTTAGTACATATATTTCTCAGATTTAAGTATCACTAGTGCAGGGAATGTTTGCTAAGTGTAGTAATGGATAAAGAATTCGACTCGGAGTCAGGAAGAGCCAAATTTTCATTCTCTCTCTGACACTTCCTAGTTGTTACTTTGTCAAAGTCACTATACCTCTCAACCCCTCACTTGTGAAATGAAAATCATATTAGCACCAATCTCCCAGGGTGTCCTGAGAATCAAATGAGAATGTATGTAAAGGGCTTTGCAAATTTTGAAGTACTATATAAATTATAGCTATTATTTTTATTATTTATAATTAACCAAAAAATGTCAATGACATGAATGTCTCATATATATCATTATAATCACTAAAACTTGATGGAAAAATTTAAATTATTAAAAATGTGCCTTTATATTGAAGAAAATCTTAAAAGTAATATTGAAAGTCCCCCTACCTCAAAATCGCTTAGACTAACTGAACTTCACCTTTTCTAATAAAAGTTTTGTGTACTGTCTACAGAACAATTTAGATGAGTGGCTCCTAAATTCTGCCCTGATCACCTGAGACTTCCATCAACTACCAGACTCTTCAGGAAAAAAGGAAGGCTGGTCTTTGGGACTGGAGGTAAAGGATGGAAAAAAGAACCGGGTGGTTAAAGGTTGCAAACAAATCAACTCAAAGACAGAACAATATGTAGCTATGTGGGCAGGTTAAAAACAGTGACCAGCTTTGGTGATATATGGAGGAAGCCAAGCTGGAAATAATCTAACAAATCATGATCAAAATTAATAAACACTGAGTGCCTGTTATCATTATTTTGACATGCTAGTCTACAATACTCTGCGAAGGTCTCTTAGTCTGAGAAGTTCAGATTAGTGAATGACTAAACTAAAATGGTTAGTTGGTAGTAAAACTTATATAAAAACTGTACATTTTCAAGACATAGAGGAAATTTTCTGAATTTTAAAATTAAAAACGAAGTTCACACGAAGCAGACAAAACATAACCTTTTTGTCAATGAAAAAAATACCTCATTATGACCAAATTAGTCAATTTGTCTGTTCCAATCAAAATATTATACTGGGGTATTGTGGCTTCATCAGTGTAGGGAACTTCCCCACAGTGATGCTACAAAAGAGCCTACACACTTCCTAGTTATAAAAGAAATGAATATAAGTTGTATATGATACTGAATGACTAATTTTAATAACTATGGGGTAACACTCCCCAAGTAGTGAATTTATGTAGTTCTTACATACCTGTGTAATTGTTCATCCTTATAGTTTCTTAGATTTATATTTGGCCACTAGAAAAAAGATAATGGATTATGTAGAAACTGTCTTTTAAACCATTAATTCCTAAATATTTATGGAGGCAATAAAAACCAACAATCAAAAACAGGATCTGAAGCAATAAGAAGTATATACTTAAATCCACTTCATCAAATCACAAAATTCTCTGTCCTACCTTAAGAATGGTGCCTATGAGATTCCAATTCCATTCAAGATTCTCTTTATGATGAAGAACTTGGCTGTCTCTAAGATTGGTCATAAGTGCTTCCTCTGTATCCTGAACCATTAGAAAGTAGGAAGGAAAATCATTTTGCAGCAAATTAATCAGATAAACATAAAAAAATAAAAAACAAATTTGCAATGTGCCCTTCACCCCCCAATCATTTAAGTATGATATAATTCAATCACATATGTCAAAATGGCATCTAAAAACTATCAAAGTTAAAATATTCTAAATGCTTCCCACAGAAAGAAAATAAATTAGAATTATGAAAATCAAAATAATATTCAAATAAAATTATATATGCAGTTTCAATTAAGAAATGTCACAAGTCAAAATGACTTAAATTCAGGCTTTACATAAATACCTTCAAAACAAAAATATCTTTCTGAACTCGGAGGTACTGATCCCTTTTTTGGTGTGTTGCCATTGCTTTCTGAACAATGTGATCTAAATGAAGACTATAAGGCTTAGGCCCTCGTTTCTTCATCTCATGAAAGCGTTTTAAGCAGTTCAGAGCTGCACTGGCTCGCCTAATAAGGAAAAAAAATTTGTAGTTATTACTATAACAAAGCATAAATCCTTAAAAGTTGTTATTATGGTAAATTAGACCATAGTATGCACAATTTTAAGGCAAGAGATAGTTAATTAAAAAATTATGGGGTCACATTTTTCTTTGGATTTCCATAAAGTCACTAATGCTATTTCCCTGATTTTGTCTTGATCCTGACTCATACTTTTAGCTCTAAAAATGTAGACTACTTCTTGGAAGAGTGATAGGTGATAGATGTGGAACTGAACTAGAAAACAAATATAAAGTGCAGTACCAAGTGCCACAGAACGATCATTTTAGTTTTTAAAATTTGGTTGAGGAAACCACAAATGGAACCAGGCTGATATGAATCCCCAGTTCCCTATGGTAAAGCTCTACAAACCCAGCTTACCTTCCCCCTTTAACCTAGCTCCCTCAAATTCCTCCTTGTCTAAGTTTTGAGTACTGCAACTCTAGTGATATAGTGTAGCTTTCTTGTTTTTGAAAATTTTGTCTATACCTATTTCAGTACTGAGAATCTAGAGAGCTATCCATACCTATAATACAATTTTGGTTTCATGTTTACAATATTTAAGATGATAAACATAAAAAATCAAATTCTTCATTACTAGTTATTTCTTTTCTTCAAACATTATTATTGTTGGGGAGCAGAGCCAAGATGGCAGAGTAGAAGCAGGAAATTCCATAACCTCCTCCAACAACCATCTCAAATACCTATAAAATATGACTCTAAACAAATTTTAGAAGCTACAGAAACCACAAAGTGACAGAGCGAAACAAATCTCCTGCTGAGGGCAGCCTGGCAGGCTGACAGAAAGGGTTCATCGCAGCACGCTGGGAGCTGAGTGCAGTCCCCCATGAGCCACCTGGTTTTGGCCCCAGAGAGGCAGCAGTGGCCAGAGCAGGCTTCAGGAGAGTGAATCACCAGCAGCTGTGGAGGTTTCAAGACTTTTCAACCCATAAATGCAAAAAAAGAAAGTAAAAGGTCACTGTGGAAGTCTGTTGGAAAGGAAGGACGTGGTCTGGCCTCTGTCCCCAGAGCAAGAGGTGGCGGAGGCACCGAAGCTGCAGTGTCTGCCATGTGGCTGCCTCAGAAGTTCCTGGCATACAGATTGGAGGGGGACCAAGTGACCATTCCAAGGTTAATGGGTCTTGCTTTGACCTGCTTGGATCTGGGTCGCTTTCTTGGGTGATGGTCCTGGGGTGAGAAACACCAGTTTGCCAGTGTGGTGTCTGTAGAGAGGGCACCCTCCTCAGACCTGACAACATTTGCAAAAACCCCAGCAATTTGAGACAAAGGTCTCCTCTCTGGAAGCAGAGTTCCACCATAGCAAAGAGCTCAAAAGTCAAGTAATTGACTGGCAATATGATCAAGCACAGGAACCACAGAATCCTTTTGGGGGGACAAAAAGGATCAAAGGATGGAAAAGGAGGAAGACAACAAAGTCAGAACTCCTGCATCAAAAGCTTCCAAGAAAAATATGAACTGGTTATAGGCCATGGAGGACCTTGTGATAGTAATGGCAATTAAAGATTCCCCTGTATTGGCTTGGTTTTCAAATTGATTGTATTAAAACCCAGAGTTTGTTAATCCCACCTGTGGGATGGGCTTGTTGATGTGAAAAGAAAGTCCTGAAGTGGGAGGAGCTGGTGATGTAGATTTGGAGAGACAAGAGAGAGGCGGAAGTTCTTTTTGGAAGCAGCACCTCGTGGAGAGAGAGAGAGACTAAGAGAATTGCTGGTGGCCGCTTTGAATTGCCCTGGACTTTTGAGACCTGCCCCCTGAGCTGCCAAGGACTGAGGAGACATGGCTGTTTTGCTGGTACTTTGTCTGTCTGTTTTGATGTTATTTTGCCAGATTTGTCCACTGGTGAAAGACTGTCCTGTTGAAGAAGTCCTGGAACCTGGCATTTGGTTAAGAAGGCCTGAGACTGTCCTGCAGACAGAGAGTGAATACTGTCCACTGGTGAGGGACAGTGCTGTTGTTGCAGGGGTCTGGGAGCCTTTCTGTTGGTTCAGAAGCCCTGAAGGATTTTCTTGTTGTATGTTTACAGAAATCCTGGGAGAGGGCTTTGCTAATGTGTTCAGGGGTTCTAGGACTGTTCTACAGACAGAGGATAAATTCATGAAGGGACTGGCAATGTATCTTATGGCCTTGCTAAGCCTTGTCTCTCCAGGAACTAAGATTGCTGAGAACTTGCCTCGTGTCAAGATGAAGAAAAGACCTCCATTTGGGTATTAAGTGCTGTGTTTAAACTTGATGTAACTCTGGGGTAGATTCAATTGTGATCCAGGGGTGGGGAACTTTTGACCTTTTTGTGTTCTATGGTTGAGCAAATGAATGTATTTTACTTATGTTTGGAAACTAATCTCCATTTGAGAAGAGGGGCTTTGTGGTGGACTTAATTAAGGTATAGCCTAGGGGTGGAGAAGTATTTGGAACAGAGACTTTGTAATTGATTGAATGATTGGAAAGTCCTGGGGTGGGGTAGGCCTTGGAGATGATTTAATCACACTTAGTAAATGCTGTATTTTGAATGATGTCATGTTTTGATCTTCTCTGTTCTGGGTTTGTTACTGAATAAAATAGAGAGCACCTATGCTGGTATTTTGAACCTGGGAAGTTGCCTTTGCTTGGTATTACATTACATTATGGCCTAGTCTGTAAGGAGTACAAAGCATAGTGCCTCTATTTGTTCCAGGATCCATGGCCATTTAGATTGAGATTGTAAGGCCAAGGATCCTGGAGGGGTGGAATGTGATAGTAATGGCAATTAAAGATTCCCCTGTATTGGCCGGAACCGATCCCAGGTCTCCTGACACTGGGGCCAGTGCTCTTGCTCACTGTGCAACCTGGCCGCCCCTAAGCAATTGGGGTTAAGGAACTTGCTCAAGGTTACACGGCCAGTTATTTTGTGTGGGTGTTAAGTATCTGAGCCCGGAACTGAACCCAGGTCTCCTGACTCTGGGACCAGCGCTCTTACTCACTGAGCCACCTGGCACCCCCTTCAAGAAATTCTTAAGGAAAACTGTCCTGATGTATTAGAACCAGAGGGCAAAATAGAAATTGGAAGAATTCACTGATCACCTCTTGAAAAAGATCTCAAAAAGAAAACTCCTAGGAATATTATCATAGTCAAATTCCAGAGTTCTCAGGTCAAGGAAAAAAATATTACAAGCACCCAGGAAGAAACAATTTGAGTATTGTGGAAACACAATCAGGATGACACAAGATTTAGCAGCTTCTACATTAAGGGGTCAAAGGGCTTGGAATATGATATTCCGGAGGTCAAAGGAGCTAGGATTAAAACCTAGCAAAACGGATATAAGGTCTTAGGGGAAAATATGGTCATTCAATGAAATAGAGGACTTTCAAGAATTCTTGATGAAAAAATTAGAATTGAATACAAAATCTGACTTTCAAATACAAGAAAAAAGAGAAGCATGAGAAGGTAAACAGAGAATAGAAACCATAAGGAACTTATTAAAACTGAACTATTTACATTCCTACATGATAAAACGATAATTGTAACTCATGAGACTTTTCTCAGTATGAGGATAGTTGATGGGAATATATATGTATATAGACATATATATATGTGTATATAGGAGGTTATGTGTGCATATAAATACACATGTGAGTGTATGTATATATGTGTACATGTATACATAAACAGAGGGCACTGCATCAGTTGAAGAGGAAGGGACAATATATAAAAAATAAAATTAAGAGATGAGAGAAGAATACAATGAGAGGAGAAGGGAGAGATAGAATAGGGTAAATTACCTCATATAAAAGAGGCAAGAGAAAACTGTTACAATGGAGGGGAAGAACAGGAAGGCAAAAAGGAATGGGTCAACCTTATTCTCTTTAAATTTGGCTTAAGGAAATAACATACACACTCAACTGGGTATCTTACCCTACAGGAAAGAAGGCGAGAAGGGGATAAGATGGGGGATGACAGAAGGGAGAGCAGATTGGAGGGGAGTGGAGTTAGAAGTACAGACTTTTGAAAAGACACAGGGTCAAAGTAGAAAATTGAATAAGAGGGGATAGGATGGAGGAAAATAGATTCTTTCACAATATATCTACTATGGAAATGTTCTACATAACTACACATATATAACCCATATTGAATGGCTTTTCCTCCCAGTAGGGGTGGGTGACAAGGAAGAAGGGAAAGAACCTGGAAGTCAAAGTTTTAAAATCAAATGTAAAAAAAATATATATTATTATTTTTTTTACATTCAACTGGGAAATAAGATGTGCAGGCACTGGGGTATAGAGGTCCATCTTGCCCTGCTAGAAAGTCAGACAGGGGATTGGGGGAGGATATAGGAAAGAGCAGACTGGGGGAAGGGTGTTCAGTAGAATTGGTACTTTGGGGTGGAGCATAGGGGAGGGACAGGGAGAAAATCCGTAATTCAAAATATTGTGGAAATGAATGTTGAAAACTAAAAATAAACAAAACAACAATAACAAAATTATTATTGTTGCAGGTAGTCTACATGAATAGCCCTAAACAACTTATGGCAAAAACAGTAAAGAAGAAAATCTTTATGTGATTTTACAGTCATTATCAGTTGTGTAAACTACGAGAGAAATGCTATCCATTTTTGCATGTTAAGGGTTTTTTTTCCCCTTACCTTAAGTAAAAACTGTCATAAATGCCATATATGTGAACTTAAAGTAATTATAATAAAACTTACACATGCTAAGTATCTTTAAAGATCTGGTACAGCTCATACTTACAGTCTTTTCTCTTTAGGGATGTCAAAGGATGCTGCCATATTCATTAGAGTTGGTAAACAGTGCAAATGATGGCTATGTGAATGAGGAAGGATTGTATTTGCCTAAAAACAAATACCACATGAATATACCATAAAATGCTGATTTCATTACTTAAATGATCTGTGATTTTATCAATGTGGGTAATTCCCTCTACCAATGCAGACTGCAACCCCTCTATACCTTAAAAGATGGTCTTTATCAGCTGTTGTGGCTAAAAAATAAAATTACCATGCAGCTAGACCTCTAAAGGGGAGCTTCTACAAACCCACAAAGTTTAGTCTTTCAGACAACAGACATATTCAGGCAAGAAGCATCTGTACCTGAAACCTTTCCAGCTTGAAAGGACCCACCAAAGTTGTGCTCCAGAAGCCAAGGTCACCTCCATACCAGATACGTAAGTAGGATTCCACTGGAGGATATGTGTACATGCATATATGCATACGGAAGATACACATGTCTACACTCATGTTATAGTAAATAAATCATGCATAGCCCAATATTCATAGGTCTTTTAATTCAATGCATTTTTTTTAAAGCAATTGGGGTTAAGTAACTTGCTCAAGGTTACACGGCCAGTTATTCCTGGGTGTGGTGCTAAGTATCTGAGCCCGGATTTGATCCAGGTCACCCCGACACTGGAGCCGGTGCTCTTACTCGCTGTGCTACCTGGCCACCCCAATGCAATTTTTTTAAAGTGGCATTCAACAGAATTCAACTGGTTATCTTCTTGAAAAATTTCTTACCTAATTATTTATGAATCTGAAATCACTGGGCCTAATTTATCTTAATTCATACTCTCTAAATAAAAGTTTTAAATCATCTTTATACTTTGAAAAGAAACCTGAATATACATTTAGTGAGACTTTGATTCAGCTTGTCTCTTTGGAATGCCAATATTAGTAGAATTACACAATGGGGAAATAAGACAAAGTGACATGAGTTTGAGTGTGTATCCTTACTGTAAGAATGTCTTGGGTCAGGTCTCAAATCCAAAATAAGACTTTAAAGCCTGAAGACCCTTACTGAAGGAGCAAAAATATCTTCTCAGTATTATAGGGGGTAAAGGAAGCCAAAATGAACTGTTCTTAAATTGAGCATCAATTTGTAATTACTATTCAAAGCATCTCATTTTTCTCTACATCAAACACCATAATTATTTTTCCAAGAGAAACACACTTTAAAGCTGTAAGCTTATAAAATGCAATTTTAAAAGGTCTAGAAGCTAGAAGGGTAAAGGAGATAGCAGACAATGCATTCTAGTTATCTATCAAAGCACTTATTTTACTTCCCAATATATTACAAAGAGGTTGGGCTAGTCTATTTTATCTTCACATACTTAAAATATGCTGGGTTTCTTGACCTTCCACCACCCCCTTCCTAGTATACTAAGCTTATTTCTACCCTTCCCCTCCTATTATCTTGGCTCCAATTTTTGATTTATTAGAATGTAAGTTCATGGTCAAGGACTGTAATTTATCACCTTTGTATCCTGAGCACTTAAACACAGTGCTTACATAGTGTATGTTGAAGAAACTTTTGTTCAATTTAAATCTGTCAATCTGCTGAAGTAAATTTATACTCTGATAACAGGCATCAATAAAAGAGGGAGTCAGTCTCTGTGGGGGAAATAGCTTACACAAAACAGTCCCCCAGTTATAGATGCTGCTGACTTAGCAAAAAAAGCAAGACAAAAATTTCTCCAAATATATATGTACATTTCTATTAAAATAAGACAATTTTGTATTAACTTCTTTGTAGACAGTAGTAGTTTGAGTACAATAGCTTTCTGCATCTGATATATACCCAAGTGGGTAACTATGACATGTGATTTATTGGCTTTTGGTGTGGGAAGTTAGAGAGAGGTAAAGATTTGGATGGCTATGGAGTATCAATCTATACAATGAATATAAGGCTAACTTGCTTGTTAATCTAAAAAGTACAAATCATAATAACTTGTGAGTTATCAGCACAGGTCACTAATACACAGCACAACTCTGTGATTTCAAAGAATGTTTTTCATAACTGCTAAAGCTGAAAAATTGAACATCCTTCAGGGAATATGATGATGACCCTCCCTGAACTCATATAATCAGATCCTCTGAAGGCAAACATATCTAATCTGTCCCTAAGTCATTCTTGTAGGTTTTTTTCCCCCAGCTGGGTAGGCTCTGGAAGAGTTTAAGCTCTGCTGGCAGTGTGTGAAAAAGCAAGGACACCTCTATGACAAAAGAAGAAATGAGAAAAATATTTCATTTAAGCTAATGTAGTAGGATACTATAGACTGAGTTATAAAGTATCAAGAGACACGTGGAAGAAATATTCCCCCCTTCCACAATAATAAACATAATTCATCTTAAATAGTTATTTATAAAACCATAAACTTAATAAAATAGTAATAAAATTATGTTGAATTCATAAGATATTAGACTTACCATATGTAAAAGTTCCCCTAATAGGATTGTAGCTCTAATTGAGACATGGTCATCACTGCTTGTTATTACTTCAACCAAACCCTTTGGGGGAAAGAAAATAAAATTTTGCTGTAATATTTCATAATAGATATGTAATGTCTCAGGCTAATTTTACCTACTATAAATTGATGGTACATAATCTTAGCTGGCCTTTTCATCACTCTTGAGAACTCCTCTCATATTCTTACTGGCCATCATTCATAGTCATGTGCAGCACATTCCATTATAATGTACACGCAGGGAAATTTTTTTAAGGTAAACATATTGAATAAAGGAATTATTTTTATTTAATAAACTGAAGAACTAAAATTTAACTAAACTTTTAAAAAATGAACTAAATTTCCTAATAAAAATAAAGCTTAAAAATGAAACATAATACCATAATATCTTGGATACATTAGAGTAGGTACAGCCAAACTATGCATACCTTACACATACCTGCATTTTCTCTCTTATTTCCTACCTTTTTCATTCTCAATCTAATTAACTTTTGCTTAGAAATCTGTTTCTCTTTCTGACTTTGTCAGAAGCATCGCTGTTCACCCAATCTTCCACATTTTAATGTCACCTTTTTTGATTCTTCCCTCTTCCTCAACTTTCATATCTCTAAGTGACCACAATGAAGTCCATTTCTAAAATTTCTTGCATTCAGCCCCTCTTTTGATGCCACCAGACTAGTTTATTACTATTCACTAGAACTAGTGCAATGGACTCAAAACGCAGTCAGTTCTCCTGTAAGTAGACACATACCTTCCTAAAAATCTGTGTTAAGCAAAAGAGAACAGTAAAAACTACAGAGCTCATGGTGAAAATGGGGCATGAAGCACAAAACTCAAAAACTCTTCTAGTGACATAAAAAAATTAGGATCTTTTAATAAAAACAGTAACAGTTTAATATATGTTAAATAGTTAAGAAATACATAAACACTACAATAAAGAGGCAGCTAGGTGGTGCAGTGGATAGTGCCAGGCCTGGATTCAGGAATACTCTAGTTCAAATCTAGCATCAGACACATACTACTATGATCCATAACAGGTTATTTAACCTGCTGCCTCGGTTTCCTCATTTGCAAACTAGAGATAATAATAGTACCCACCTGCTAGAGTTGTGTGGACAAAATGAGATAATCATGAAGCACTAAGCACAGTGCCTGGCACACAGTAAGCAGCTATATAAACATAAGCTATTATTATTATTATTATTAAATAGTGGTAATGTGGTTCCTATGATGACAGAGTTAGCAAAGACAATGGCTAAGAGGGGTGGGGAGGGAAAGGGAGTTATGTGGGATGGGGCAGGAAGGCAGTCCAAGCAATTCAGGGATACAGAAGGGGAAACTACCCACAGCTCCTGTAGATTTTCATTCAAGTTGTCTCTAAGGGTCCATAATGTAGCTTCCTTTATGCATTTTGCTTGGGGGTGATCACATGCATGTTATCTCACTTTTTTCAAAATATTTTATTTCAAGCTTTTCTTCAACATTTAAAGCTTTCCTTCAGCATTCTCTGCTTGGCAGTTTTGAAGCAAAGTACTCAGATGTGTGGGATGTTGCATTTTTTAAAAATATGTAAAAAGTTCACAAAAGCAAAAGAACAGAAAAAAACTACCTTGTAGGAAAACATACACTATTAGGTGAAGGAGCTGGTAAATAGCTAAGATGTGCACATGCCTGAATTTTGTGTGTTTCTATGTGAGCTCAGTTCATCTGGGCGCAGTTTTATGCATTGCTGCATATAAGCAAATGCAAAACTTGCACTGTGTTGAAACTGTCCCCTAATACATCAATCACATTAGAACAAATATGCATTTTCAAAATGAGTTATAGCAGAATTGACCACAGGTCATTAAGACTTTATTCTAATCTCCTCTGCCACTCTATTCCAAAAAAAGCTATAAGACTATGAACTCCTTCTGTGTTAATATGATCATATTATTCCTCATTTCAAGCCCAAATTTCTTAGCCTGGCATTCAAGACCCTCACAATTTGATACCATTCTACCCTTCTAGGGTGCTCTCTCACTATTCTCCTCTACATATATCAATTATTAATCAAACTGTTTCTTTTTTTTTTTTTTTAATTTTTTGGTTTTTGGATAAAATAGTTTCTTAAGAGGCCCTAGACTTTTCATCCTTTGGATTCTTTATATCTGGATTGCCTTCCTTCTCAGTCCACTCCCTACCCCTTTAAATATTTACATTCTTTTACAGCTCATCTCAAATGCTATGCCTTTCACAAAGCCTGTGTTGACCTCCCAGTCCATGATGACTTCTCTTCTTGGGCTTCACAAGGCAATTTGTTTGCAACTCCCTGTGACGTTATTGGGGAAAATTTGGCATTGTAGTTCCTTGTGTATTACAGACCCCTACCAGATTATAAACTCTTTGAAGGTAGGGTTTGTGTCTTATACTTATTGTATCTTACCAATGTCTAGCAAAATGTTCTGTACAAAATAAGCACTTAATGAATGTCTGTTAAACTGAATTACATTTTTATATAGTTTATAGAGTTCCTTAATGTAAAATATCTCATTTGATGCTTCCTTATAACAATTTCAAGAGTTAACCTAGGAAGGAATTTATTTATTAACTCTTACTTTCTAGATAAGGAAAATAAGTCTCTTTTTTCACTCCTAATCCAGTGTTCTAATTAATACTGGGTCTCATTATACATGGATGAAGTAAATTTTGCTGTTTTGAAAGAAATCATCAGAAAAAATAAATTCTGAAATACTATATACAATAATTTTACTTACCTCTAAAAGTCCATTAGTAATGAAAGCAGAAAGTACCAGTGCCAAATAATTATCCATGAGGTCTGGTCTAGAAACATATTAACACAAAAAAATTTAAAAGGTTTTCATTATGTTATATGTTTTAGGAAAAAAACACTAATTCTAATAAAAATGTAATAACTGTCACTGTCACTAAATTCTACCTGGATCTGGCTCGATGGGGAAGAATAGTTTTAGCTTCAGCTGCTACAAAGCCATCTGAAAGTCTCCAACAATCCTGGAATCTACTCGGATCTAAAATCAATAAAAATGCCACCATTAAGTATAAAGAAATGTATACATCACAGCTTTCTTTTTTTAAAAAACCGTTATCACTTTTGTAACATTCTGTTTTACTCAGAAGAAATCTGTAAGATTATCAGACAAAATATTGTCAAAGAAAAGCTAGAAAAATATCATTTATTAAAAATGGATATTTGAGTTTAGATAAATATTGATTATTCACAGTTAAATGATAGTTTGTGAATTGTGTACTTAGACCTCCTGTTTTATAGGATTTTATAATTAGAAGGTACCCAATATAATACCAAGTTCAACTCCTATATTGAGGACAAAATCACTTTACAAATTCACCAAAAGTTACTTAGTGTCTGCCTGAATTGCTCAGAATTCTACCTCACAAAGCAGGCCATACCTTTTAGGAATGGTATTAATTGTTAAAAAATTCTTCTTTATATTAAACTTAAATCTACCACTTTGTAACTTGTAGCTAAGAAATTCTGTTTTGGGGGTGGCCAGGTAGCACAGCGAGTGAGAGCACCGGCCCCAGTGGTGGGATGACCTGGGGACTGAATCCTAGCTCAGACACTTAGCACCCACCCAGAAACACCTGGCCGTGTAACCTTGAGCAAGTTACTTAACCCCAATTGCTTTAAAAAAAAAGATTCTTCTGTACTCTAGTTTAGTAACACTACTACTGCATACTGTAAGACTAAATTAACTTTCTTAATGGCTAAATCATACTGCTTCCTTATATTGTGCTTGCAGTCACCAAAGGTCCCTTGGTCTTTTTTTGTCATGTGTGTGTTTTAAATCTTAGCTATTTTTCAAAATTTTATTTTCAATTCCAAATTTTCTTCTTCCCTCCTCCCTCATTAAAAAGGCAAGATACACAAAACCTATTGTAATATGGACAGTCATCTCCTCAGCCGTTTCCTCACCCCCCATCTCCTTCAAACAAAACAAGAAAACAGGTTTCAGTCTACACTGCGTCCATCTGCACTGTCTAGAAGTGAGAAGCACGCTTCATTAGGAGTCCTTTAGAACTGTGATTGGTCATTGTGTTGATTATTTTTACAATACTATTATTGTACAAATTGTTCTCCTGGTGCTGCTCACTTTAATTTGCATTAATTCATCTATAAAATTTTACAAAGATTTTCCAGATCACAGGGGCACTGTGTCCCTAATCCTCATGATATGGAAGGGATAACTGTGTAATGATAAAATGACAATTTCTAACAGCAAAAAGATATCATGCATGAATGACTGCATCTTGTTTTTAATACCTACCTACACTGAGCAGTGCTTCAATGAACTCTTCAGTCACAACAGGTAGAGGCAGACGAAATATATCATAGAGAACTTCAAGCAGACCCCGCTGCAAGTATGAAGAGTCATATTTTATTATCGGTCACATTTACACAGCTTTTCGTTTCTTTCCAACAAGCTTGTGAGGTAGGTGGTATAACTAACTTACTACTCCCACTTTGCAGAAATAAAAACCAAGGCTCAGAAGGATTAAGTACCTTGCCCAGAGATACCCAGTTAGAAAGCATAAAACCTGGGACCCACGTGATCTGATTCCAAGTTTAATACTCCCTCCTCTCCCACACTATGTATAAACCTTTTATTTCAGAAGAAATATGCACTTTAACCTGAAATTTATTTTTAAAATCTCTGGTATGTTTTTGGGTAAAGGAAATTATACAAACTGAAATACTGGTAATGTGGACTATTGGTTCTATATTCTTCATTTGAGAGGTAAACCAGATACACTGAAACCAAGGGGAGATGTAGTAGTAGAAAAACTGGAGCACACCCCAGTGGCTGCGTTGAAAGCCCGATTATTCCCTCCTCCAGTTATGCAGCCTAAGAAGAATCAGACAGATTTGGCAGTGAGCCACAGATCTGATTTATGTGTGCAAGAGGACATAGTACAGCTCTGGTATATTATAGGTTAGGCTTCCTTTTTCCTGTGGGAATGATTATAGACAAATTACTATGAATGACAGGCTTTAATAGTGAAATATAACAAGTGAAATTCCCTAAAATTGTCAGGCATCTTGGACTTAGTGGAGCCTGACCAATATATGAGTCAATGTAGAATGTTAAAACTAACAATGAAGAATTTTGTAACATTACTGGATGCTATTCTCCCTCTGCCTTGAATTTTTCCAGTGAAACTTACTGTAGCACAAAGCAAAGAGAAGGTTAGTGTCCAAAAGAATGTTGAAAGAAAAATGTCCTTTCCGTGATCAATCTTTTGTTCACAATCTTTTTTTTCCATTAAAACAAAATTAGATCTGCCATTTCATCTGTGTGAGGAGAAAGAACCCATGGAGCAGCTTCCTCTTCTAATGTAGGGCTTCAATGCAATGTCCAGTCTTCTTAAAAAGCTGGCTGAGTACTGAGAGTGATTTGCCCAGGGTAACAAAGCTACCATGTCAGAAGTAGGACCTAATCCAGGCTTTCCTTAAATCCAAGGCTAGTTCTCTATCCACTATGCTATACTGCCTCTTCCTTTCTATACGCCTATCTTCTTTCATATCAAGATTTTTTTGTTCTTTGTATATAGTTACTATTTCCAACTTCTTCCATCTTCAACCCAACATATTTTGTCCTCCTTTCCTGCCTCAAAGAATAGGAGGGAAAATATCTGTAAAAATATCTTTAAAATTTATAAATAAAAAAATTGAGAGTGAGAAGGGCACTGCAGCTCTAGGACCTATCCTTTCATCAATGTAAAGATCTTCTAACATGGAAACTTATTCCATCAATGCAGACATATCATTTAAGAAATACATCTGGGGGTTGTGACAGGGTAACTGCCATCTTTTTCCCTCAACTGAATAGCATTTTATTTTTTTCTAATTGCACGTAAAGATAGTTTTCAACATAAGATTTTGAATTCCAAATTTTTTTCTCCCTTACTCCCCTCCCTGCCTCCAAGACAACATGCAATCTGATATAGGTTATACATGTACAGTCATGTTAAACATATTTCCACATTACTCATGTTGGGAAAGAATCAGAACAAAAGAGAAAAACCACAAGAAAGAAAAAAAGAAAATAAGACGCCTCAATCTGCATTCAGACCCCGTAGTTCTTTGTCTGGATGTGGATGACATTTTCCATTATGAGTCTTTTGGAATTATCTTAGATCATTGTATTGCTGAGAAGAGGCAAGTCTCTCAAAGTTTGTCATCACACAGTGTTGCTGTTACTTCTTACTTAGCAGAATTCTCCTGGTTCTGCTCACTTCACTCAGCATCAATTCATGTAAGTCTTTCCAGGATTTTCTGAAATCCTCCTGCTCATCATTTCTTATAGCACAATAGTATTCCATTACATTCAAACACCACAACTTGTTCAGTCATTCCCCAACTGAGGAGCAACCCAATTTCCAATTCTTTTCCACCACAAAAAGAGCTGCTATAAATATTTTTGTACATGTGGGTCCTTTTCCCTTTTTTATGATCTCTTTGGGATACAGACCTAGCAGTGGTATTGCTGGATCAAAGCATATGCAGTTTTATAGCCCTTTGGGCATAGTTCCAAATTGCTCTCCAGAATGGTTAGGTAAGTTCGCAACTCCAACAATGCATTTGTGCTCCAATTTTCCCACATCTTCTCCAACATTTATTATTTTCCTTTTCAGTCATATTAGCCAATCTGATAGGTGTAAGGTGGTACCTCAGAGTTGTTTTAATTTGCATTTCTCTAATCTAGATCTGCACAATTTGTAAACTTGTTCAGGCCATAGAAAGGTTAGACTAGAGACAGACTAATGATGGTTGGCTGTGGTGAGTCACATAACAGAAGAGAGGGTGCAGTGGCAACCCTACATTTTTCATTGTTCATCCAAAATCCTTTAGCAGGCTGCAAGCCTGCTCTAATCAATAGGGATTGAGAGCATTTTTTCATATGACTATAGAGAGCTTTAATTTCTTCATCTGAAAACTGTGTGTTCATATACTGTGGCCGTTTATCAATTGGGGAATGACTTGCATTCTTATAAATTTGACTCAGTTCTCTATCTATTTTAGAAATGAGAACTGCTCATCTTCTTATAGAGAGAATGAATCAGAGACAAAAACATCAATCTGAATGTTCCTAAATGCCTCTCAAGTTTATGAATGTGCCTTATAAATAAGTATATCTTTACTAATCTTTTAAAAATCAGGAACACTAATAGCTTGAATTGATATGGCACTCTGCAATAACACATTTTTCTCTAAAGGAGGAAACTGGATGACACACTGAATAGAGTGCCAGACTTCAAGTCAGGAAGACCAAAGTTCAAATCTGGCCTCAGACACTTTACTACTGTGACCCTGGTCAGTCACTTAACCCTTTTTGCCTCAGTTTACTCATTGGTAACATTGAGCTGGAGAAGAAAATGGCAAACCACTCCAGTATCTTTGCCAAGAAGATCCCAAAATGGGTCATGAAGAGTTAGACATGACTGAAAATTCAACAGTAACAAAAGTGTTGATGCACATTACAGAATACTACCATACATATTGGAGTACAAAATATATAAACACAGAACCACAGAATCTTAGCCCTGGAAAGGACCTTAGCAATCATCTAGTCCTTCTTCATCTTTTTACAAATGAGGAAACCGAAGTGCATCATGATCATCATGATGAAGTGGCTTTCTCAGGGTCATATAACAAGCAAGTAAAAGTCTAGAACTGGAAATCAGCTATTTTGATTTCCATTCTATTAATTTTCTACTATACCAAGGTCTTAATGAATGTCTATTCTAACTAAAGGGTCAGCAAGGCACAGGGTATTAGATTTAGAATCAGAAGACCTGAGTTTGTTGTATCCTAACTCTGTCTCTTACTACCAGGCTGGCTTTCAGCAACTTGTCCTTTCTGAGCTCCTGTTTCCTCATCTGTAAGAGAGTTGTTATCAGATGACCTTGAAAAATCCTTTACAAATCTAAATTTATGATACTATCCATGATCCTTGTCAAGAATGGAGGTGCAGTTAAAAAGTCAAGAAAAAACAACCACTCAAAACATTTTACCTACCCGTATTTCCATATTTGGTATACAAAGTACCCCAATTAGAGACTGGATCCCAGAGTTGCCAGGCTTACATAAACTAATTATACCTGTTTAATTAAAAAAAAAAAAGTAGATACATTAATATCCACTGCAATCAAATACTTCAATGAACAATAACATCTGTTAACAGCTATAACTAGAATTTAAAATATTTTAAATATTATTCTAGTATAAATCATATAAACAATATTCTTTCTAATCATTACTAACAACTTCCAGTGATTACAAATAACTTCTCTACTGAATAAGGATATAAAATTTATTTTAATTTTCTTATTCTATTTTTTTTTTTTAAAGCAATCAGGGTTAAATAACTTGCTCAAGGTTACATGGCCAGTTATTTCTGGGTGTGGTGCTAAGTATCTGAGCCCGGATTTGATCCAGGTCATCCCAACACTGGAGCTGGTGCTCTTACTCGCTGAGCCACCTGGCCGCCCCTAAGCAATTGGGG